>NW_007738831.1:19570-36260 GCF_000696425.1 Galeopterus variegatus
ATACTTATAGTAGAGACCTCCAATTTTATATATAAGAATTACTTTAAAACATGGTATATTACTTAAAGCTATGTTTGTGTTGTCTGGTAAAACTGCCTTTGCTATATAAAAGGGGTTTTTTTTGTTCCTCTTTCTTCTCTTCAAAATTAATTTGTATTTCCATATATCTGTGTACGCAGATATTTTTAATTGCCCAGATTACTTGTATTATGTAGGAAATATTTTTGTCTTTTGAGTAGAATGATCAAACCCGACACCTCTTTAGATTCTAGAAAGCATTAAGATCCTCCTTTTAAAGCACACATAGTTACAATCAGTGCTATGGAACCTGTCTGAATCCCTTTTTAAAAGCTGGATCAAACCAGGTGGCCACACCGGAGTAGCCCTGAAGTAAAAGTCTGTGAGCCTGAGTGAACTCTGAGGCAGCCTGATGCCATGCAGTTGGGGATGGGGGCGATATTCTAAATTTGACTGAGAGGCAACCAAGTCATAGTTGGGAACAAACTGCTGAGCACCAGATCTGAAAGCTGAGACCAAAAGTCAAAGTGAACAGCTGGTCTGAAATCTGGGTGAACTGAAAACAGATCAGAAAATGACCCTAAAAAAATGAATTGGGAAGTGAGAAAAATAGAAATAGATATAGTGATAGAGATAAATAGAGACAGGAATAAATGTGTAGAGACATTATTCTATGCAATTCCCTGTTTGTAGATCAGTCAAGAACAGGTGCTAAAAGGAGACATACAGGATTAGAACAAACTATACATACCAGGATGAACAGTGAGGATCTGGTCAATCTTTTGATCTCTTCTTTCATCCTGTGTTAGCCACTTGCAGCAACTCTGGTTATTCATATAACGACGGTAAAGACAAAGCAGAAAGAAAAACAGAAATAGAAGAAAACAGTAATTATTCAACTGAGATTGTTCCACGTCATCCTTCCCAGTGGTCAGAAAAGGAAATGTAGCAGCAAACTGCTGAAGTAGTGGTAAAAGCAGATAGCAAGAGTTACAGAGATGAGACGCATCTTTAATGACAGAAAAGAAGTGACATCAAAGATTAGCAGTAGCCACTAGAACAAGGCAAGTATAGCAATCTAAAGGTAGTGACAGGTCAAGTCCTCTATGCCTCGGTAATCTCCAAAATTAGTATTTGTCTACCCTTTACTAAATAGTGTTCCTAACAACTGAAATTCACAGGGGGACCGTTTGATTAAGAAGAGCTAAGTTATATTTATTTCACCCTGTTAGTAAGACATATTAATAGTTTCAGTGTCAAATTCAGAAATTTGAAGTGTTGACGTAATGAGCCTCCAAGGCAACATTGGTTTAAAGAATAGAACGGGAGAGATCTTTGGAATGTACTTGCACTTTCCATCACATCAGTGGAATTGAGAAGTGTTTCATGTGAACTGACTTCTGCCACAGAGTTGAGAGAGAGAGAGTTTAGAATTCAAGAGTCTCCGTTTCCATTCACCAGTGTTGATGGCTCACTGGTTTCAAAGTCACCTTAGAACACCCTAGCAGGGAAATCCTGAAGGGCCGTAACTTGCGCAGCATGCATACTGTTGTGGTAAGGTGTAGAATGTCTGAGAATTTGTCTTTGAAAAATATTTCACATAGAGGCTTGATTAAATTCCAGCCGGCCACTTTTTCACCTCTCAGAGGACTCAGTCTTTAATAACTCTATGGACTTCATGAACATCATCTGAGGAAACTTTAACTTCTGGTTTAGGTAAACTTGAAAAATGGATAATTTATTATGGATCCTTTCTAAAGATTTAAAACTAAATTGCAAATGGGTAATCACACTTTAATACATCCCCTATTTAATCACATAAAAATAACATGTTATGACTCATTTGGGGAACTTCAGCACTTGAACATACAATATTTCATCTCTCTCCTGTCTCCAAGAATGGTTTGAAATGAGAAATATGACCAATATCATTTTTTACAAAGTTAAAATAATGGATGACGGCCAACCTAGCCCTTAAGTAATGATATAAAATATCTTCAAAATATATGTTCGGAGTGGGGAAAAAGAATCAAGGTGCAGTAAAGGGTGATTAGTATACCATCCTACTGGGTAAAAGTGTTTAGTTGTGTCGTGAAGGTACGGGTTGGGGTGCAGTGCTGTGGAGGATGGGAAAAGGGATTAAAAGGAGAAAACAATTTTCCAGTAAAGACAAACACACACACGCACATATGCACATACACACATATATACATACATATATATATACACACACGCATGTTTATAATTTTAGCCTTATATATATTTTACCTGTTCAAAATTTTTTAAAAGTGGTGTGTAACAGTAAAATGAAATGCCCATTAATTAAAAGTAAAGTAAAGTAATGGCAAGGTAATAATTTCATGATAATGAAACTAGTATAAGTTTGGCTGTTGGAATATTTATGTGTAAAAAACATGGTGATCTAAAGCTCAGTAACATTGGAGAAATACACTATTTGACTAAAAAGTCCCATCAGGTTTTAAGGACCTTTTTCTGATGATTTATGGAGTTTAACAAATAAGCAAAATGAGAAATGTCAGCATGTTAGTGGACATCAAACTTATTTGATTTTTTTCAAGTGATGTTGAGAAATTTCCAAAAGCCATTTGTTAGAGCTTCATAATTTCTCTATAATTCAACCAATTTACCAAGTTAGAGTAGTTTGAGAAATAGCCAGTGGGTTCTGAATTATATTTGTGCGACTCCTTAAGAAAAGTTAACCTAAGCCATAATTTACCTGAATGAATCCTGTACTATAAACCCTCTCTGTGTTGAACTCTTCACTTACAATGTTTAAGTGAGAAGTGTAGGACAATAAAGCATTTCATAACCTTGAAACTCAAATAGTTTCTCTCTATTTGAACTCTTTTTCTACATAATATCCCAGATACCTCACATTTCCAGTGCATTTGCTGCCTTACTTGTTTATACAGTATCACCTCCTTAAAATACCTCCTCTCCATTTCTTCAATCATCTAAGTCTTCCCTTCAAAGCTCACATAAAATTTGATTTGCTCTTCTTGTTTTCTTCCATTAGCCCCAACTATCTGGGCTTTCTATAGAGCTTTTATCAAGGTCATTGATGGATCCAGATACCAGTTTTTCCATCTATCATTTGCCAAGACACCCTGAAACCACAAAGGGGTTGTGAATAAGATACTAGCTTCATTCAAGAGAATAAGTTCAAATTTTAAGATTATTGATCGTCATTAATGTTGGCAACTGGCCTCCCAAACTTTAGAAAGGTAGCGTTACATAACATGCTTATGAGGAGAACTAGACTCAGTACCCAGTTCTTAGCATAATGTCTAGTATATAATTTGTTCTCTCTGCTCAATAAATATTTGTTAAAAAATTAACATAATTAGTTTCTATGTAAATACTCCAAAAAAAAGCCAAATTTACTGGGGATATTCCATAAGAACTAAATTTGAAATTACCTTCTCTTTTTCTGGAAAACCAGTTTGCTCCTTCTGGCAAACTCATCACTATGTGGAAACCAAATTATGGACACCAAATTACACCAAGTATGGACTGATTGTGAACATAAATTTAGAACATTGTGATTAACAAATCAGTTAAATGGAAATTCTTAGTGTATTGGTGATATATTTAAATGTCCTTATGTGAGATCCCTGATTACAAACTAGTTTATCAATTATCTTTTCAACAAAATTATACTCTGTCAAGGTGAATACTTCATCTTCTCTGTCCTTGAATATCCAATTCTACACATGTAGATGAGGAAATATGAGAGCCAGACAGAAAGAAGTTGAAATAAAGTGGCTAAGTGATTACTCAGGACTGAATGGACTTCCATAGAAAATTTTGATCAATCACAATAACATTAAAGGACTATTTTACAGCAAGCATCATTCTACTGTAACAATTCCATTGACTGAACCCAGTCTACACTAGGAAAAATCTAACCCTATTTCATTCTAATCTAGTTATCTTCTATAATATACTCACATTACACCCAAAGGTTCAGTTGGAGACATATTACTTTTAATAATGTTGAGTCATAACCAAATCAAATTCAAGTATAGATGACTGATATGAGGAAAGGTCCCTTTTCATCTCAATCATTCCTTAGTAAATATTTGGCAGTGCTGAAATTCCAACTCCTAGTGCAAAAAGGATTGTTAGGAAATATCTGGCCCAATTCTCTAATTTTCAGACAAGAGATCAGAGGCTTGGGGAAGTTGAGTTCATTCGTTATACTTATGGTCCTGTAGTAGAAGTTAGCAGTTTTCCCAATCTTTCAGTTATACAAACAGTGATTTTTTGTGTGTAATGCCATGCTTTCTAGCAACAAACTTTAAAATAAGTAATCAAATTAAATGGCACAAATGTAATTATTTGAAGAGGAAAACATGTGAGCTCATTATTTTAATTCGTTTTTATGTACTATTTTCAGTTATACTAAAAAACCAAAGACAGACATATTTACTAAACAATGAAACAGACATTTTTTGCTTTCGTTATAATGTTTAGTGTTTCATGAGTTTGATATTTTTTATTGTGTCAAAAAGAATTTAAGGTTAGATTATGTTTAAATGTCCATTACTAAAACGTACAAAATTTCGGTTAAAGCATTCACAGAAAAGGCTCATCTCAAAATGTTCATGATAATGTTAAAATTGTCATTTTAACTTTTTTCTAAACCATGTGTTTCTTTCCAATTTTGTGGTTATACTAATGTAGCTCTGTGTATATCTCAGAGGTGTATCTTGAAATCACTGTTTCACATATACTCAAGCTATGAGAGCAACATTCAGTATAATGACAGATTCTTGTAGCACAGATGCACTAGCCAAGCAAGTCTCCTATGGCTAAGGACAGGGTGAATTCAGTTGAAATTATGATTCTTTATTCTACTTATAAACACTTATCAGTCTTAACATGTTTTATAAGCATCAGTAGTATGAATAGTTTATAACAGTCATAGCAAAAGAATCATTTCTTCTGTTAATGGGAAAAATAACAGACCCAAGATAATTCTTTTCCTTCTGGAACTGTTATTCTTAAGGGATAAATATAAATGTGTTTCTTTAATGATGCACACAGGCAATTTGAAATAAAATGGGAGTTATGCAGAGAGATTGAACAGAAAGTAGACCCTATCATAGTTTAACTAAATGGAGCTCAGTCCCTGAAAAAAATGTCACTATTATGATCAGTGTGAACTTGAATAGATATTAAGCTTTTGCAAAATAATATAACCCAAGGCATTGCCAGGTAACAGGGAGTTTTCTAGCAGCCAGAATATACACCATAATAGATTTGATATCCACTCAAAGATAGAAAGAAGTACCTGTTCCCAGGCCTAGTATAGGCTGTGTGAAGTGAGATCATTCGTTATGAAGAGGAGTTTGCTGATGTGCTGGGAGACAAAACCATGTGGGGTAAAGTTAACTCTGACAAATAATAGACATAGTTTCCATCAGGAGAATATTCAGGGCAAAATGTCAATAATTTTTTTTAATTAGAAAACAATTTCTTATTACAGCAAAAAAAAAAAAGAAAGAAAGAAAAGAAAAGAAAAAAGAAAACCTAAAGATAAAAGAGAGAGATAATTTTCACCTGCTGTAAAAATAAAGAACTCTGTTACAATGCAGTAAGTATAGTACAGTGGTTCTTGACTATAAGCCGGGCCCACTAATCATTTTAGCATAAATTATCATACTTAGTCCCTGCCATGGATTGAATGTCCCTCTCCCCACAAACTCATTGAAGCTTAAATTGTGTCTCCCAAAATTCCAGGTATTGGAAACTTGGCCCCCACTGTGACTGTTGGAAGGGTGGGAAATACCATTATGGTAACTGAAAGGTGTGGCCTTGAAGAGGTGATTAGGTTGTAGCACCATGCTGTAGTAAATGGATTAATAATGGTGGTCAGAGGAATAGTTCTGAGGGCTTTAAAGGAGATCACATGAGAGTCTGTCTCTGCTCCACCATTTTCTGCCACGTGAGACCCTGGGTCACTGTTGCTCCTGTCAAGGCCTTCACGAGATGTATTCCCTGGACATTGGAATTCCCAGCCTCTGAAACTGTAAGCAATGCATTTCATTTTCTTTATCAATCATCTAGTTCCAAGTATTTTGCTATAAGCAACAGAAACGGACTAATACAGTCCTTGTTCACAAGAATGTTTTCAGGATTATTATTTTCCCCTGGTTTTGAGGTTAAAAAACTGAATCATAAAGAGCATGAATAATTTACTTATGCCCATGCAGCTGCTGACTGGAAGAATTCAGATTCAAATCCAGAGACTTAATGCCAGTACCAGCTTCTAATCTCTAAACTATCTTATATTGGTATCAGCAATAATTCAGGGATTAAATAAAGAGCTATATGCTAAAAATGCTGGGAACAACTGACAGAAAGAAGAAACTTTAGAGTCAGAGAAACCCGGGCTCAAATCCCATCTATCACTTGCTAGCAGGATATATTGAGCAAATTGATTTATTACTGGCCTCTCAGTTTCTTCATGTATTGATTAAATCCTAGTTATTAACATTTACTGTCAATCCACTGTAGAAACCATAAATAATCACTTTTAGATGCAATAAAGGGTATAGATACAAATGTTGAAGCTACAAAAATAATGTGTTTCACAGCTTGAAAGACATGAATTTACATCTGACAAGGATTAAGAAAAATCTGGCTAAGGACTAGATCTTTATACTTTTCTCTTGCTTATACTTATCTCTTATATTAAAATTTTTCTGTATTAAATTTTATATATTCTTTAAAATTCTGATTTATCAATTGCCTTCTCAGTATTTAGACCTGCTTTATTATGTTTTTATTCAATTGTACTGAATACAAACAAAATAAAAGACAATTATAATAAACACGATACTGCTAAGTGTTACAAAGTAAACTTTTTTTACTCTCTATGCTATAATAGAAGTTAGGAAAATTTTTTGTATATAACTGTATTATGAACCAATGATGTGCAAACTTATAGCAGAGTCAACAAACTTGGAGGAAAAAAATATATATGTGTGTATATATACACACACACATACACACGAGTATATATGTGTGTGTGTATATATGTGTGTGTGTGTGTGTGTGTGTGTGTGTGTGTGTGTATTTTTTTATATATATCCAAGAAATATCTACCCAGCACTGGTCTGGGAATAAGTTGAAAAGAGCATGGTGAAAATTTTCAGAAGTCTGTAAACTAGTGTTTGAACAGTTGCTCCGTGGCTCCCCAAGGTAATTAATGCTTGTGTTAGTATCTGAAAGGTCAGATGGGGGCAAAGAAGGAATGCTCAAAATAGTATGATGCTATAATTGGTCATGACCAAAGGCCTGTTCCAGAATTTTTACAATGAGACTGATTCTGGAGCTCTATCATTGCCTCTACTGACATGCTTAACATGGACTAGTTTTTCTTCTTTTCACTATATTCTTAGCTTTACCAAAAAAAAAAAAAAAAGATAAAATGGATGGATGAAGTTGTACTTAAAAACAAGAACACACTCTTTCCCCTACAATCATATAAGGGAAGCATTATAAGAGCAGGTGTTCAGTGGCCTGGATTTAGCTAAAATTGGTTTCACCAATGACTCACTGTTGAGAAAGAGTAATCTATTCAATTTTAAAAATAGTGCTTTTTAAATAAGCTGATTCAGGGTGAAGTTGACCTGGTATCACACATTCATGGCATAGTTTTTAAGTTTGTTTTTTGTTTTTTTTCTGTGACTTGCCCAATTATTGAAAAAAGAAGCAAATACGTCTAAATTTTACTTATCCTCCCTCCTTTATCCACAAGTTCTTTAACTTTTTCTAAGCTCTGCTCAGTTGGCAGCAAGACTGTGTGTCCTTCTGGCTGCATGACAATAGGAGATAGCAGGTTGGTTGCTGTATGCA
Source organism: Galeopterus variegatus (assembly GCF_000696425.1). Taxonomy (NCBI): domain Eukaryota; kingdom Metazoa; phylum Chordata; class Mammalia; order Dermoptera; family Cynocephalidae; genus Galeopterus; species Galeopterus variegatus. The sequence goes on from NW_007738831.1 coordinate 27,476, forward strand.
TGGACTTGATTTCCCCAGTCATTTTCAGTGTTTAATATACCAAGGCCTCTGTCTCCCTATGATCATGTCGGAGTGGCAACCAGATAGCTGCTTTGTATTTATTACTACAAAGGATATATTATGGAACCCCCCTCAGTGGTCTTTCACTGGTTTTGTTGACACCATTCTTAGCACAGAGTGCACAATTTCTTCACTATCCCAGACCACTGTACAGTGGATTGATCTACTGGCATTTGTAGAGCAGCCAAAGTGCATATGTGATTTGCACCAACTATCACGCTACATTTAAATTCTAATCCACCTGCCTTTTATTATGTTTTCACTGAGTCCACACATACTTGGCTTCTTGTTTTCCCTCCCTTTCATGATGGATTGCTATTCCTCCTCTTCTAAGATGTTTCTTTTTTCTAACCTGTCCCCTCAATGCATTCTTTGTGTCGTGTATACCTCTGCTTCTCATCTTATTTATTTGTTCTGCAAAACAATTTCACTTCTTTTATTTTATGTGTGCCCTTCAAGTTCATTAATTTACATCCAGAACCATGAAGATAGAACCTTACTCTTCTTCCAGAGAACATTCTAGAAATGAGCACATTCTTGTTTTTTAAGTAGGAGCCACAGTTTAATAGGCTGCGATATCTGGACCTATTTCTCACTGATCTCTTGAGCTTTTCTTTATGAGGCTAATAGGAGAGTTGTGTGTTGAGAGCCATCCTGTTATAGGGAATGGCATGGGAGCCTGAGGAGTGATAGCCCTTGGTCAACAGACTGCAAGAGGGTCCTGTGTGTGTGACATGGCTCCATGGAATTTCCTGTTTGTTCACCTTTGGTTGCTTGACAAGGCTTCCCAGAATTAAACAGCCTAACCTTTTAGCTTAGTATGGCTTTGGGAGATTCCAAGGGCCCAGGAGTTTCTCAAATAACATGTTAATAATATATCAAAATTAATTGGTTTATTTAAAAGGCATTGTCAGTATTAGAGGTGTTTTTGATGTATGTTCCTGGTATGGGTTGGCTTAATTTAATTTTGTTGTTGATTTTTCCTGTTAGTGGTGTGTACATTGACCCATAATTTTAAAATAACTAGTTCTATAGTTGTGATCATACTTTTGTGCATGTATAATGAAGTTATTATGTTGGATTTCTATCCACATCCCTCAGGGAGACGGTAGGTCCGAGTGCAGTGGTGTTTACAACTATTTGATCATAACCAGTTACAGATTTCTTTGTTTTTCCCCATTCCCACAGTTTCACTTGATTTACCAAGAACATGTTGTTTCCCCAGTAATAATAAGAATGATATAGTGTGTTTTTGTTAGTTTCAGTAGGATCATTTAACTTTTCACTTTGTCTCCTATGCTGTTCCCAGAGTCTGTTGGCAGGGAAATAAAAGGTTTCCTTATAAGATAAATAAGTTAGATAGTAGAGAAACACAAACAAATTTTGATATTAATAGGTTTTGTTTAAATCTGTTTTTAACACAAAATTTGTAACAAGAACATAGAAATGTAATAGAGATTTATAGTTAAATTTTATAATATTCATGTTAAAACATTGTGATTTTGATTATAAATTAAAATGATCAATATAGAGTATAAGCAATATTAAATTGTTAACCATAACTAATTAATGTTACTAAAATTAAGTGTAGTAAGTATAAGTAAGATTAAAAAGGGGCTAAATTGTAAGCTAAGAAGGTTAAGGTTTATGATTCAGACCGAAAGTCTGATGTTTTAAAGCCAAGCATGTTGCTATTGTAGAGTTTCCTGGCCACAAGCCACAGGCTTTGGGGTGAACTACTGATGCATGAGTAGATGTTTTTGTCAGAGCATGAGTGCTTTGGAACATTTTGACCTTTCTTTTTCAATAGAAATGAAATAAAAAATGTTTTGATTAAATATAAATCATTATGTAGAGGATTAAGTAAAAAAATATAAATCAAGCAAGATTCATGTGGTTGTTGTCCACACTTGCACTAGACATCTGTGGTCCATGTCTTCCTTTTTTCACCAAATCCACACCACCTATTCAGGTCCAACAAACCCTGCAAAGCTGGTCTCCAGCAGTTGTACCTATAAAATTATCAACATCTACAAAATTTTGTTCCTCTTTTTCTACCAAATATCTGGAAACATTAAAAAAATAGTTGCCAATTCATAGAATAATGTTTGACAACTTCCACACAGTCTGATGTCCTTCAATTCTCATATGTTATCACATGTATAATCATGTTGTTTTTATTAATTATTTCCACAAATTAGCTCATATAAAACTCTTATTAAAAATGCCTTTTTACTATTTCTATGAAGACTATCATTGGTATTTTGATAGGGATTGCACTGAATCTATAGATCACTTTGGGTAGTATAAACATTTTCACAATGTTAATTCTTCCCATCCATGAACATGGACTGTCTTTCCATCTTTTGGTGTCCTCTTTAATTTCTGTCAGCAGTATTTTGTAGTTCTTACTGTAGAGATCTTCCACCTGTTTGGTTAAACTTATTCCTAGGTATTTTATTCTTTTTGTAACTATCATAGATGGACTTGTTCAGTGTTGGTATAAAAAAACACTACTGATTTTTGTGTACTGATTTTGTATACTGTGACTTCACTGAATTTGTTTATGAGTTCTAGTAGTTTTTTGGTAAAGTTTATGGGTTTTTCTATGTATAGAATCATGTCATCTGTGAACAGTGACAATTTAACTTCATCTCTTCCAATTTGTATGCCCTTTATTTCTTTATCTTGCCTGATTGCTCTGGCTGCCCTAAAAGCCAAAGAAATCCTGAGAAAAAATAAAAATTAAACTGGAGGCATTATACTACCTAACTTTAAACTATACTACAAAGCTATAGTAACCAAGACAGCATGGCTATGGCATAAAAACAGACATATGGACCAAAGGAACAGAATTGAGAACCCAGAAATCAACCCAGTTATTTATAGCCAACTGATGTGCGATGAAGGCACCAAGAACATTCATTGGAGAAAAGACAGCCTCTTCAGTAAATGGTGCTGGGAAAACTGGATATATATATATGTAGACCCATACCTATTGCCATATACCAAAATCAACGCAAAATGGATTAAAAACTTAAGTATGGGACCAGAAACTTTAAAATTCCTAGAAGAAAACATAGAAGAAACCCTTCAGAATGTAGGACTGGGCAAAGGCTTTTTGAATAAGACCCTGAAAGTACAAGTAAAAAAAGAAAAAAATAAACAAATGGGATTATGTGAAACTAAAAAGCTTCTGCACAGCAAAAGAAACAATCAACAGAGTGAAAAGACAACCTACAGAATGGAAGAAAATATTCAAAAATTATACATCCAACAAGGGATTACTATCCAGAATATACAAAGAATTCAAACAATTTCACAATAAAAAATGAATAATCCAATTAAAAATGGGCAAAAGAGCTGAATAGACATTTTCCAAAGGAAGACATACAAAAGGCCAACAGGTACATGCAAGAATGCTCAGCATTAGTAATCACATAAATCAAAACCACATTGAGATATCATCTCACCCCAACTAGACTGACTATATCAAAAAGGCTGAGAATAACAAATACTGGTAAGGATGTAGTGAAAAGAGAACTCTTCTACAGTGTTGGTGCAACTGTAAATTAGTACAGCCATTATGGAAAACAGTATGGAGGTTTCTCAAACAACTACAGATAGAACTACCATACTATCAAGCAATTGTACTATTGAGTATATAACCAAAGGAATGAAAATTATCATGTCAAAGGGATACCTGCATGCCCCTGTTCATCATAGCTCTATTTAAAATAGCCAAGATATGGAATCAATGTAAATGTCCATTAAAAGATGACTGGATAAGAAAAATGTGATATATATACCTAGTGGAATACTACTCAGCCATAAAAAAGAATGAAATTCTGCCATTTGTAACAACTTGGATGACCTTGGAGAAAATTATATTAAGTGAAATAAGCCAGGCATCAAAAGAGAAATATGACATATTCTCACTTATAAGTGGGAGGAAAGAGAGAGAGAGAGAGCATGTAGGAAGGAGAGGGGAGGGGAGGAGGAAGGAAAGGAAAGAACACACAAAAATATGGAAATTTCAGAAGAAGAGAACAGGGTTATAGTTACTAGAGGCGGGAAAAGGGGAGGGGGAGGAGGTTAGGGAGTAATTGTGTAAGGGACACAAAGAATAATTGCAATTTATTATGATGAACATGCTAATAATATTGACTTGATCATTGCATACTGTACACAAATACTGGTAGTCTATAAATATGTGTAAACAATTATGTTTCAATTCAAAAAATATTTTTTTTAAAAAAAGCTAAAAAGACAAATATCCTTTTAGTTGCTCTTCTTTTTTGAGAAGTTACATCATGTCAAACATTTTGATAAGGGTTTTATGTAAACAATCATTTAATTTTCTCAGTAGACCTACCAGATAGGTATTATTATTGTTGTTGTTGTTGTTACTAGTCCCTTTTTACAGATGTAAAACAGAACAAAGTGATTAAATACCTTGTCTACAGTTAAACAGTCAGTAAAAGGATATGCTAACCCTCCAATTCAAGAATGTGTGATCGAAAAATCTGTGTCCTTAACCTACAACATACATGGCCTAACTGCTTAATTCTATTCTAAAAGAATAAATCCCAGCCAGGGTTGGAAAAAGAAAAGGTGGCTCTGCCATTAGTTAGGCAGTGTAGGGGGATGGATACAGACAAAGCTAGCCCCTAAATTAATGAGAAATATTCTGTGAGTACTTCAAAAAGTTTGTAAAATGAAATTAAAAGATAATATGAATCTTTCCATGAACTTTTTGAAGACCCCTCATATTTCCCTAAGACCATACTGTAAAATAACGTAACAAACCTCTTTTCACATGATTTCCATTTGCTTACCAATGATGCCCCTGGAAGTTCTTGTTTTTCCCATCTATTCCTGGGGATACCTGATTGCTAAAATGCTTTCACTTCATGACAGCACCCAAACCCTAGTTAATCCTGGATTCTCCCAATCTCATCCAGAAGCTGCACCTAATCCAGAATTAACACTCTCTTCCCTAAACATTCTTCAGAATCATTCAGCAAGAACCAAAATCTTGCAAAAGTTGCTTCCTTGTTTTCTCATCATGTGGTATTTCATAGGTTTTCTGGTGTACCCACCCTTGATGAATTCAATCAATATATATGATTCTGCCAAATTTAAGATTTGTGCCTGGTGGTCTTTGGCTGATTAAACCTTGAACAATGTTTACTAAACTAATACACGTAAGTAATTCCCAGAGAAAGGAAAAACAAATAGCCATTAAATACTGTATATGTAGAATGCTTAATGGCTCTCATAATAAAAATACACATTAAAATGGTATATCTCTTTATTGATTTGGTAAAGATACTTAAATCTTGTAAAGATTCTGTATTATCAAGATCTGTTAGTGAAGGATGGGAAGCATGGATACTCTCATACAGTCAGGTGGAATTATATATGTTACTTCAAATTTGGGGGGGGGGGAATTTGAACTTAAAATTTTCATCCATTATCCAATTTTTAATATGTAATTGGAAAAAAAAATAAAGAAAAACTTACTAGGATATTTATGGCAGCACTTTCATAAAAAACAAACAAATGATATAAATGCCCCCAAAGAGGCAGAATTTAAATAAGCAGTATGTAAAACAGAATTTTGTGCCAATAAAAAGCCTTTTGTAATTTAGTATTTAGTGGCATAATATGTTGTTTAACTAAAAAGACAATTTATTGGACAAATTTGGGATCAAATATTCATTAAAATCTTAGATTTTTGTGAGTATGTATGGATATATAAAGATAATATCAAAATGATTTTAAAGACTGTTTTAGGGCAGCAGAATTATAGATGACCTAGTCTCTTTTTTTGCACTTTGTGCACAATATTCCTTTGCAAAGCAAAATATTAATATGAAGTATAATTAATCTGAAATCCACAAACATTTATTTATTGTTTCAGGCAAAAAAAAGTTAACAGCCAATATTTTCACGATTTCTTATTGGTCAAACTGTTATTAGCTATAGTTGATATTCCTATCACAAGTCTGGTATCTCCATTCCACAAACTTGAAATCTTCAATACATCAGACTGAATTCTTTCAGTGAAAAAGAAGGGAAAAGGGTGAAGTGAATTAAGAAACAAAGGTCAGTGAAGTTCTGACCCTTTAACCCAAAGTTAATCCATAGGTTAGAGCAAAAATATTTCTTTACATACACTTGATTTAAGCCCTCAGATGATCAAAGACACTATGGTAACATGATACTGAACATATTGTGTTAGAACTCTCCCTCCAGTTTACTCCATCTGCTCACACCCCACATGGAGACCAGACTACTTAGACACAAGCTTCCATGTTGTATTTAAAGCCTGAGATAATGTGTAGCCAAAGCCCTCTGTTTCTACCCTCTGTCTTCATTTGCTTATGAGAACAAAGAATAACTGAAGTTCCTTTGGTTAAATGTCTCAATTTTTGTTTCATAATGCATGGGATTATATTACACATTTATAGTAACCAGCCTGTCTTCCTTCCTTCCTTCCTTCCTTCCTTCCTTCCTTCCTTCCTTCCTTCCTTCCTTCCTTCCTTCCTTCCTTCCTTCCTTCCTTCCTACTTTTTAATTCTTCCTGAATAATTCAGTCCCAAAATTCATCAGAGGAGTCTGAGTAAGGTAGGTGCCTATGTTGTGTATGTGTCTGGTGTGTGTATGGGTTGGACATCCAGGAAGACCACAGTGGCCTAGCATAAGATATCAGAGACTGAAAGGAATAAAGAATTTTTATGTAAAAGGTAACAGTCATAATAAGAGATCTGTTAGATCATGGAAGATTGGTCAAATAGGTTAATAAATTGAGGCTAATAGGAAAGAAGGGAAATAAAAATAATTCTGTAATATTAGATTAGAATTAGAAGTACCGGTATGAATTTGTGCATATTGATAGAGACATGTAAGTATGTTGGTGATGCATGTATGTGCATACAAACTCATACATACATATGTATATCTCAGCTTGTCCACTAAGAGGGCATATAAATAATGATGCTCAGTAGCTTTGAGCATTCCCAGAACCCAGATTTTGGTTTCTAAATAGCATTTTCAACTAAAATAACTTTGATTCAAGGGATGGAGCAGGAAAAACACAAAATAGGCTTGCAATACCTCATTTGTCAGAAAGTAAGGAAGTGATCAGAGAATGATGAGGACACCAAAATATCTTAACAAACTCCCACTCTGGAACAATTTGAACATCAAATTAAATAGTGATTGTCACAGATAATAATCCATTAAATAACACAGAAATTCTTTAGCTTATACTGATATAAATAAATAAATAGATATATAAATGGGGGAAAAGAAACATTTCCTTTAGAACAAAATTATATGTCCTTAGTATGGAAGAATGATGATGTTAGAAAATCATCACCCACACTCATCATTATGCCAGTAATCAGATAAGAAGCAGCAATGAAAAACTAGTGAGTTGATTTCATGAGAAACGATATTTTCCTTCCTACAAAATTCTTATAAATTAGAAATGGAAAAAGAACATATGCATATATTATATATATATATATATACATATGCAAATAGTGGAGGAACCTGGTAAACCACCACTTTATTCAAGTGGTGACTTGATGATGTCAGTTGACTTGACAGCAGTGGGCAGATTACAATCATTTACCACCTGAGAAGATACAATGAGAATCCAGCATCACTTCTGTGGTATTCATGTCCAAAATGCATACTCTGAATTTAATGGGATGATATAAGACAAATACAAATTGAGCAACATTCTAAAAATATTTGGCCTGTAACCTTCGAAACATGTCAAGGTTATAAAAGTCAAGGAAAGAGTGAGAAACTGATCCAGATTTTAAAAGACTAAAAGAAATCACAACTAAATGCAAACCACAAATCTGGATTGGAACTCTTTGCTTTTATAATATGGCAATTTGTAAAACTTGAAGGGGATCTGTAGAGGCAAAAGCAGTGCATCAATGTTAATTTTCTAATTCTGATGCTGGACTCAGAAGATACAGAGTACCTGACTGTGATTCAACAGCAGCTCTTTAATGACTGCTAACCCAACCAAGGCACTCACCACTACTGAGGACTTTTAATATATTTCATTTTGCTTCTGGGTATCTAAAAGTGTTAGTATTCATTGGGAAACATAGTTATACAGTAATAGACATATGTTTTATGTTATTCTCTACTGATCTATGAGCTCCATGAGCCATATCACTCACTGGATGTAAATAAATATTGCTATATGCTCATAAATACTACTTCTCCATCCTAGCACATGATAGTCACTCAATCCAGTTTATTTAAATTAATTTAATTATATTCATTTATTTCATCTATAATTTATCATGGTAAGTACTTTGTAATTTATTTATTTTGGAGGCATGGTACACTCTGTTTACAATAAATGCTTTTTTCTCATAAAATATACATAATTTCATTGTTTAATACATGAAATATATAGAAAATTATAATAAGACCAAAACTTTCTGATAATTTCATTACCTCCTCCCCCCTAAAAATCAACCATTAGTTCTTTGAAGCAGTTTGGTTTTTGTATGCATATTTTACCTAGTTGAGATCAATGTGTGTGTGTGTGTACATACAACACAATATTTGCCTAGTTTTTCTTTTTTTTTTTTTTCCTTTTTGTCTTTTTCGTGATCAGCAACAGATCGCAACCCTCAGTGTCACGCCCATACCGGACCAGGACTGGCAACGGGATCGCAACCCT
>NW_007738831.1:37272-38257 GCF_000696425.1 Galeopterus variegatus
GCCCAGTTTGCCTAGTTTTTCAATGTAACTTTATATAGTAATTGTATTTAGTACCCAAAGTGTCTTTATAAAAGTCATTGCAATTCATATGTGCACACTTAATTGATGTGTATACATGTAGAGATAGTAGAAAATTCTATTTAATTATTATATCTACCCATTCTTCTTTCAGCAGAAGAGCCTCTAACAGCCTTTGGACCCAAATTCCTTTATAAAATGTGTGTTCAGATCTCTCCCTTAAATAGCTATGAAATTATCTACATCCTTCTTTACCATTATCCCTTCACAGCTGCCTGAATGGAGTGAGCTCTTAACTCTATTGTCCCCTCTCTTTTCCCCAGAAATTTGACTTAAAATGTCCCTTTTCATTTAACAATAGTGGTTGTATATTTCACAGATGTCATAGAGTTGTTAAAAGGTTAAACTCTAAGAAATATTCTATTTCCTTAAATTCAACTTCCTTTTTGGAATTCATTCTTGACCCTGAATATATCAGAACACATATATATGAGAAAAATCTGATAAAATTTCTCCATTTATTGAAACTCAACAATTAATATTGATACAGATGGGAATTATATGGCAGTAACTGTTAACATAAATATGATTCTGCTGGTTTTCTACCAATTTGACCTTATTCCCTCATCTTCAGAATTGATAATATAGATGATCAGGAAACCAAACATTTCACAATGCAAATCTTCTATCTGAGGGTAAAAATACAAAGAAGCAAAAATACTATATTTTATGTTAAGATTAATTCACCATTTATATGATAGGTATTTACCAAGTACTTTAGATCCTCTAGGTTACAGTTCCCTTGACCTTGAGGAGCTCACTGTGGAGCTGGCATGTCAGATATGTCAAGAAATAACTAGTACGATTGTCAGTCACATAAAAGAGTTATTCAAAAAAGTGTAATGGAATCAGATGTAAATTCCTTCCCTTATAACTAATAATCTCAGATGACTTATACAATAGAAAG
>NW_007738831.1:39788-43262 GCF_000696425.1 Galeopterus variegatus
AGGATAAATTTGAGACCTCAGATGAGAGAGAAACATTCATGTGAATAGAGTGAGTCTTTTATGTTGAGAGACCACTAATGAAGAGGATATGAGGAAAGTACTTGGAAGCCATTTAGAATAGCATAACCTGATGTACATTTTAAAAAATATCACTGTCTACTGTCTAAGAAACTTATTACCAAAGGTCAGGAGTTGAAGACATGAGATCAGAAAGAGTTGTTTTATTAGTCAAGGTGAAAGGTGAGGGGGATGTAAACTAAAGTATTGACAGTAGAGATGGAGAGAAGTATATNCATTTCAGTTAAGGTTCATTTGCTACTAAAAATTCTTTAGGAAGCAAAAATATAAAACAGTATTTTGGGGTAATATTCTGTTTGCAGGGAAAGTGTGATGTCTATACATTTTTTTTATTCTCCCAAAAAAGTCATAACAATTTTTCAACCTAAAATGAAGGAAAATTTTATTCTTTAGAGATAAGAATAAACAACAGATTGAACAAGGAAAAAAATAAAGAAAGAAAAAAAAGTAAATCATATAGTCCTTTGGCAGAAAAGATATTAAGAATATTGATTGTTTTTCTTTCCATTCTATTTCAGTTCAGGCCTATCCTACCAGAAATTTAAGAGCTGTTCTGACAATATATTCAAAAGGAGCTAATGAAGCAAGACATTGAGAGATATAACTTTGAATGCATTACTGGGTCTATTAAGGACTTTGACTTACTAAAGTGCTTCTAAAGTTCTAATGTTCCTACTGGCTGAAGTGCTTATTTACATGGAAACCTTTTCAAATGCTATAGCTTAATATATAGAAATATAGAAAAAAATACAAGAAATGAACATGTAAAAATAATAATAATTTCAATTGTTAGAAGTGCCACGGAGAAAATAAATCAGGATAATATGACAGAAAATAATTTAGGTTTCACTGAAAGTTACTCTGCTACAGTAGGATAAATTTGAGACCTCAGATGAGAGAGAAACATTCATGTGAATAGAGTGAGTCTTTTANAGGTGAAAGGTGAGGGGGATGTAAACTAAAGTATTGACAGTAGAGATGGAGAGAAGTATATCAGTAGATAAAATTGTCAGAAGTGCCAATGTATTAGATATGGGGTGAAAGAAATGGAGAAATCAATCATAACTCTAAATTTTGTGGCTTAAGCCACTGAATAGAAGCTGGTGTAATTCACTGAGATAGAGAATCTTGGGGCAGAAATACATGAAGGGAGTTGGGGAACGAGATAGTTAAGGGTAACCAATAACTCTCTTTTAAACATGTTAAATTTGAAATGCCTATACAACATTCAAATAGAGATGCTAAGTAGAAAGTTGTATACACAGTTTTGTGGCCAAAGGTATAAGTTATGCTGGGCATAAAATTTTGAGCACCATCAGTATAAAAATGGAATTTAGAGCCAGGGCATAAAGAATATCAGTTTGGGGCAGAAGAGAAAAGGACCCTGGTATTCTCCAAAAGGTAAAAGTTGGGAAGAGTAAAAAGAGTCAAGAAATGAGCCTAAGAAATGTTAGCCTGTGAGACAGTAGGAACACAGGATAGTCATGCCATGGAGCCAAGTAAAATGTTTCAAGAGCGAAGAGTATAGTTTGTACACTCTGGGAAATGCTGCTGAGAGAATAAGTTAGATGAAGACAGAGAAGTGGCTATTGAAATTAGTAGCATGGAGATCACTGGTAACCTAGACAAGAGCAGTTTCAGAGGGATGGTGGAGAAGGAAGCTGGATTAGAAAGAACGTAGGAGTGACTAGGAGGTGAAAAAGTTCTGAAAGAAACAGGAGATTTAGAGATAGTACAGAAAGACTACAGACAACTATTTTTTAAAATTGGCTATAATGATTAGCAGAAAATTATGAGCAGTAGCTGAGTGCATGTGGGGCAAAAAAAAAAAGGTTTATTTGTTCGTTTTTAATATGCTAGACTACTTTTCATATTGCAAGGAATGATCCACAAAAAGGAATTAGGGAAAATTAAAATGCAGAAGGTAGAAGTAGGAACTATATCAGACAAGACCTTTAAAAGGTAACAAAGGATGGTATGTAGGAGAAAAGAAAGTGGAGAGAGCTGGCCTTCAACATAACTTATGCTTTTTAATTGAAAAGGACAGAGATGTAGAATATGAAGGGGCTTCACATAGTTTATGGAAAGATTTGTATTATCTTTTTATTCTATTTTTTCCATCAACTTTTTGAAGGATCCTCGTATAGACATGGATGCCAGCTTTTTAGGAAATTTGGAGACAGGATGAGGGAGTTCCAGCATAAATCATCAACAACAATGACATAATAGTGCAGCCATTTCCTCTTCGTGTATGTATGTGCATGCACGCATGCATGTTAAGATATAAGGGTTCAAGTTTTGAGGAGAAAGAAAGAAAATAAATTACTTATTTTGAGATTGAAAAAGCAAAGTGAGGACAGTTAGGCTCATACATCTCATATTCAGTTTTATAAAATTGGTTTAAATATAGTTGTTATGAGGATAAGATAGAATCAAGTATGTAAAGTCATTGGATACAGTGTCTGAGATATAATAGATGTTCTAAATAACCCATACATTTTGTAATGCCAGCCTTTTGCTTAATTATTGGGAAAAAAATAAGATTGGAGGAGATGAACAAAAATGGTAAGGATAGGGTAAATGAATATTTCTTTAAATTACTTTTTAAAATAATTGAGGTATAAGTAACATGTAATAAACTTTACATATTTAAAATGTACAATTTGATAAATTTTAACATGTGCATATACCCATGAAACCCTCACTGCAGTCATTCAAGGTAGTGAACATGACCATCACCACCAAAAGATTCTCCAAGGCCCTTTGTAAATCATCCCTCCTGTCTCTCCTGCTCCCTCCATTCCAAAGCAACCAAGAACCTATTTTATGTCAATAGAAATTAGTTTATATTTACTATAATCTTATGTAATTGGTATCATACAAATTATTTGCCTGGCTTCTTTCATCCAGCATAGTTATCTGAGATTATTCACTTGTTGCATGGATTGATAGTTTTTTTCCATTACTGAGTGGTATACCATTGTCTACTCATCCACCTGAGATGAGCGTTTGGGTGGTTTCCAGTTTGGGGCTGTTATAAATAAAGCTGTAATTAACATTTATGTACAAGACTTTGTATGAACATATGCTTTCATTTCTCTTTTACCAATTCCTAGGAGTGGAAGAGCAGGATTTTATGGTAGGTGTGTGTTTCACTTTTTAGAAACTGACAAACTGTTTTCCATTAATTAATTAATTTGTTTATTAAGTTGTTTCTAGTAGTTGGGTAAACCTGACCTTTATTATGGTAATAAGCAAAATCAGAAATCACTGTGCTTTTTAATATGGATAAGATGCTTCTCTTCACATTAACTCATATTTAGGTTCTATTAGCATTAAATACCAATTTCCGGTGGCTAGGACCCAATTCTTTACGAATCTACTCATATATATATA
>NW_007738831.1:44167-49825 GCF_000696425.1 Galeopterus variegatus
CTGATAAAACAAAGTTTGGATGTTACTAACTGCCTGTCAGTGCTATTGTGAGGTTTAATTCTGGTTCATCAAATGATTTGTCATCCAGATCTGAAAGTTAATTGAGAAAGTGAGTCTTACAATGATTACATGGGACCTCCATAAATATAGCCATATCCCTAAAATATAAATTTCAATTTTAGCCATCTTAAAATACACAATTAATGTCTAACTGGTTTATTGTGGCAACATTTGAGCTCTAATTTAAGTATTTTAAATAACCGAGCATTAAATAACAATGAAAGCAAAATAGTTTCATGGTGATACTGCTGCCAACAAGGTCTTAACTCAGGATTTTGCTACCTATCAGAGTTTGCCTTTCTTTCTATTCTCAGCATTTGCCAGTAAAATGTCCTCAATAAACGATTTAAATCCCACTGTCCATAACTTTAAATTACTCTCTCACACAGATTCTACTATTCCTAGGTAAAGCTAACATTGTTCACTTCACCTGGCATCTGTTAAAGTTTTCTTTTCAGACCCTGTAAGATTTGCCATTCATTCATAGATCATAACTTTTTACAAAACCAAACTTATCTATCTCTGTATTTCTCTTGGACATTGGGGAACTTTGTTGAGATAGTGGGAAAGTATGTTACGGAAAAAGAGGTAACAGAGTCACCTATTAAGCCAGGTAATAAATTGTAAGTCATCAGACCATTCTTTTGTTTCAAAAACAAGAGGTTCAGAATATGTATTTATCCTTTATTTATTATATATTTATAATTTATTCAACCTTTATTTATTATATATTTATCACTATAAATTTGGATGACTCAGCAAGATGTTATATGGCATTGTTTTGAAATCTTCGCACTTCAAGCAGATGTAGATGGTCCTTTACAGCAGTAAAGGCTGGAAAGGTAGAAAAGTATTGGTGCCTATTTTTTAAAAAAGGAAATGTATCTTGTTCATGACATGATACTTAAAACTAATTGTGTACTCCAGAGATTTTTAAAAGTTATGAAATTTCCAACCATAAATGTATGACTTTATTAGCACATTATCATTAGTGTAAGGTAACTAAAATTTGGGTCCTGGTCTTTGTGTATTTATTTCTTCTGTGATCTTTGATAATGTTCCTTCCTGAGGAAATGCATTTTTAAAAATACTAAGTTTGTAACCAATATAGTAACTGGCTTTTTTTGTACATTATTTCATTCACTCCTCAGGGGCATGCGATTGCTTCTTCATCTTCACATCTCTCTATGTTTTCTTTTTCACCTCTATTTGAGCTTAGTCCTGTCTTTCATATGGTACCAAATATCTCACTCTTGTAATTTTCTGAAAGATAGGGAAAGAAAATAAAAATAACAGGAAAGTCCATATGAAGTCATTCATTAGAACATTGCTTTTTATATTTTAATTACAACAATGATGTAGCAGTTTTCAAGCACTGAGTAAAATGCCCCTGAATGTAGCTGCCAAAAGAGTTAATAAGATGTGAAACTACTTTAATAGAAGTACAGTGTCCTGAAAAATGGGAGATCCTATGTTCTCTGTGAGTTATGCTTAGGAACACTGTGCTCAGTTCTGAAAGTGACACTTGGAAAAATTGACAACTTGAAGTGGAATAACAAGACAGTAACCAGATATGATGGAATTAAAACTTGTCCACATTAAGAATGGGTGGAGTCAATGAATGGAATGAATGCAGATGCATGTGGCACAATGTAATAGTCAGCTTTATGTGTCCAAAGCATTTTCATTAGAATTTGACTTATGTTTTTGTGGGGTTTTTTTGTTTGTTTGTTTGTTTGTTTGTTTGTTTGGCAACTGGTCGGTACAGGGATTGAAACTTGGACCTTGGTGTTAGCACCATTTCTAAACAACACAGCTAACCGTCCATCCCCTAGAATTTGGTTTTTGTATGCAATTCTCCATGTTAGAGGTTGAAGGAAAAGTAAAAGTCACAGGGAGGCAGGGCCTGCTAAACAAAAGGGCAAGTTTTTCAAAAAGTTACCAACACTGGAAAGCAGTATTCCAACAATGCAAATCTCTAAGGATATGCTGAGAATACTATTAATGGGGCTCAAAGTTCTAATCAGGAACTTTCCAAATGATTTCTTAGCCTCTTCTAACTCTGAACTTCAATGACTTTTATTTATCTTAAAGATGGTTAATAGTTACCCAGAGAGAGTCTCATTTGGGCCAGTAAAATTTCTAGATTAACCAAGAATTACGTTTGGTAGAGGAGAAAGAGGAGAAATCTCTAAAATATTTGATACCAAATTTGGAGGTTGTTGTGGATGTGTCCTACACTGTCCCCAGCTATCAACACTCTTTGAGAATTATCTTTAATAAAAAGATATGCCTAGTCCAAATTTATGTCTCCCCCCACCCCCATCCCCCCGGCAACCCACCAATAACTGATTAAATTGAGAGTATAAATACCCAGCCTCTCACCTCAACTCAGGGCAATTTTAAAATGCCATTCCAGCTTCAGAGTTTCTGTGAAGTGGATTGAAATCATGTCCTGACTATGCTATTAACCACATTCACAAGTTGCCAAATCCTCCTTTCTTCTCTTCACCCTAGAAGTGCTGATCCTTAGAGCACTTCCTAATAAAAATTCCTGCAAGCTATTCTCCACCTCAGAGTCTGGTTCCTGGAGAGAACTGAAAAGGAAGAGGCTAGGATTAGATTTGAAAGTTGGATTGTTTTCTGGCAATAAGAACCCATTCACTTGTGCTGGATGGATTTATAGTACAAGGTGGCTATGCAAAATAAAAACATAAGATGAGGGCATCTGGGATGCACTTGAAAATCTTGTTTCTCTAAATCCTGCTGAACCCTCTGTGCCTGCTGAAGTTGATTCTTTCCAGTTAAGGTAAATGTTTTACCCTTTCTTGAAGTCCTTTTTCAGCCTCCACAAGACAGCTCTTGCACTCGAGAAATTTTCCTACCTTCTTTTCTGCTACTGGGTCAATGACTAGATTAAATCACTGCATAACAAGGACAAGGAGTTTCTGAGCCTCTTAAGGAAGGAAAGGGAAAATATCATGAAAAACTATGGCTCTTAGAATATATTTCATTAAAGGAATCAAGAGAAAACATATAGAACTAGATTCTATGGATGTTGAATGAGGGCAAAAGGGTGTGGGGGGCAGAACATAAGTTAGGTAACAAAGAATTTATTTCTATGAAAGCACACTTTCAGGATATACGAGTTACCACCTTTATTAAAATCCCTGAGAGATAGTGCTAACAGATCACAAAGATGGGTTTTAGAAACTTGGAAAAAAAAAAAAAAATAATCAGCCAAAGTAGAAATGCCAGAACTGCTGCTTGGAAGAAAAAAAAAAAAAAAATGATCAGCCAAAGTAGAAATGCCAGAACTGCTATGGCAGACAGTGGAAGAAAAGGGTTAAGAGTTAGGAGAAATAGGCATTCTCGATATATAAATTGTGTAAGGACTGAAAACACATCAAATGACTGTCAAGCCAGGAGAGATCCCAAAAGTCATCCTGTTTATCAGAAGCATGAAGAACTTGCTGGTGACAACACCAACCTCACACTAGGAATCTATTATAACAATTGAGGAAGTAAAACTGTTGGCGTTAAGAAGTGCTCAGGTTCTGGATATAAGTTGGAGATAGAGCTGACACAGGATGCTGGTGGATTGGATGTGGAGTGTGATGGAAACAGAGGAATCAAGATAACTAGAAGCTTTGGGGCCTGAGCAAAGGGGGAAGTGGGGGAAATGGATTGGCCATGTTCTGCAATGTCAAAGACTGTGAGAGGAGATTTGCAAAGGACCAGGGCTGGGGGCTGGGGGTAAAACTCAGTTTTAGACATGTTAAATCTGAGATACATTTAAGGTATCCAAGTAGACATGTCAAATAAGCGGTTGATATACAAGTCTAGAGTGCAGGGGAGAGGTCCAAGCTGGAGAAATAAAGTTGGGAACTATTAGCATATAGATGATACTTAAAGCCATGAGTCCGCATGAGATCATTAAGGGAGGATGCACACATAGAAAAAGTTTAATGACTGAGTGCTGGCACACTCTCATATTTAGAGGTCAGGGAGATGAGAGGGAGCCAGCACCGGAGCCAAGATAGCAGAGGTGAGAGAAAGACACAGAGGCAAATGTTTTATCCTGGAACAAGTAAGGAGAGTGTTTCAAGGAGGAGAGAGTGATGAACTATGTTGCATGCAGCCACTAGGTAAGATTACCTTATCTCATTAATCTGTTTCTTCATATCTGTGTTACTTTGGCATTTTCTGGTTCCATGCTTTCTTTTTAAGACTCATTTTTTTTTTTTTCTCATTTGATGAGTTCTGTGCTTTGCCATTCCTCTTCCCCTCCTGAAGAGCTGTTATTAGAGCTCTTCAGATACACTAGTGGGTGTTTAGCAACCCATGTCCTCTGAAGTAGAAAAGGCATTTTTCTAATTTGTAAATACAAACATAAGTCCTATCATGATTTGGACCCTGACCTTGTATTTTCTCCAAAGAATTCATAGTTCTTTTTAGACACTATCTCATAAATCCTAAGATATGAGTACATAGACATTAAAATTTATTTGAAAGCACATGTGAAGAATTAATTGCCTCAAATTGGCCATGTACAACGTTCAAGCTAAATAAAATAAATTTGTCTGTAGACAGTCTTACGTTTCTCATAAGCTCTTATACATAAATATTCATAAAAATCACATAGAATGGATCATTAAAATAGCAACCCAGATAACAAGAGGAAGATCTAAAATGTTGTGCCTGATTCAAATAGGCACAACCTCATATTATCAACATGATTGTCTTCTTCATCATCATTATTATCTATGAGAAGCCTTAATCAGAGTCAACACCATGCTAAGCACTTAAAATTATTACTTTAATTATTACAGTCACTGTACAAAATAGGTGCTAGGATTATCTATTTTAAGATGGGATGTACTAGGCTAAGAGACTTTAAGGAACTTGACTACGGTTACACAGATAAAAGTAGTAGGCATAAAATATGTAACTATAAAACCTAATAATAATAATGCTGATGCTTAAATTTTGTTTTTAAAGGAAAACCTAATATTTTTGCCAACAGTATCATGGAAACTGAAAGGAGAAATCTAGAGGACAGTTTCAGCATATGAAATTGGCAACAGAACCAACCAAACAAAAAAAAATCAAAATTAAAAGTTGGTTCTCTGGAAAAAAATAGTAATAAATATCTAGCAAGACTAAGCAAAGTAATAAATATCTATCCAAGCTAAAATAAACTTAAAGGAAAAATTGGCACAGGACAAGAAAAAAATTAAAAACTAATCTCACTTATTCAAATAAATGCAAAGTCTAACAAAATTAAAATAGTAAAATACATGATTAAATATGCACATTTGAATTAGTCCCTGTAATTCATAGTGTTTGAGTCACTTTTGCCTGGATTTTCTGTTACTAAAAACATTCTTCTCACCTTCCCCTTACTTCTAAATATTATTTTGCTTACAGTTTTGTTTGGCTTGTTATTCCTTTGTTCAAGGCAATTCCACAAAACAGTATTTCTACAGGTAATGGCAAACTATAAAATGATTTTGAGCAAGGAAGTGACTTGACTTGACCACATTAGAGCTTTACCAGGATTATTCTGCCCTCGTCATGTAGGGTGTATTATGGTGG
>NW_007738831.1:51355-53121 GCF_000696425.1 Galeopterus variegatus
TTTTTTATTGTGTATAGCAGGTTTCAGATTGGAAAGCTGCCAAATTGACTCTAGTTTAAACTTTGATATTACAAATGAATATCTTGGTAAGCATCATAAATCATTTTGTGAATGTATCAATGCATCCAGAAGCCAAACCAAAATAATCTCAAGTCAAAAGGATCACTATGCCATATTAAACAAAAACTTTAATCAATCAGCAGGTCAAAGTAGATCAGTTGCCTTCAGATAAACACAACTAAACTTTTTAATATGTGCATCAGACTTCATTCATTCACAGAATAAAATATTTAAGCACTGGTGTAGATATACCCCAATTTATTAAGAAGGACTTTTTGACTAATAGATCTGCCTTTTATATGGTGTCACTCATGCAAAGACATTATAAGCTTAAGTCATACCTTTCCAATTTATGCTACAAGGAAGTGGGCTACTCTGCAGGAGCAGTATATTTAATTTGTGGTAACAATATTCAGCAAGCCAGGATTTTTTTTCTAAGAAAAAGTGAATCATCTCCATTCAAGTAATTTACCGTCTAATCTCAACTGATTTGTCTGGTAAGAGACATAAGAAGATAAAGGAGCTATAAATGAATTTTAAAATGCATCAACTGTATTAATTATTTCTGAGTGTTTTACAACCCCAAAACTTAGCGTTTAAAACAACCACCATTTCTTTTCTTGTGATTCCAGTGACTGGCAACTTGGGCAGGGCTTAGCAGGCATGGTTCATTCTCCTCATGGTGTCAACTGGATTCAGTCATGCTGTTGTGGGTCAGTTGGCAGGTCAGCTGGTGGTCCTGGATGGCTTTTCTTACATTACTGGCAACTGTCCGGGTCTGTTAGCCAGGGTATCCATGTGGTATCTCCAGAAGTCTATCGTGGGCTTTTTTATACAGCATCTGACTTCTAAGAGGACAAGAATAGAAGTTAGAAGGCCTCTTGAGTCCTGGACCTAGAAGGCATATCATGTTTCTCTACCATGCTACCAGTCAAAACAATTTACACTGTCAACCTATATTAAAAGGAGGGGAAACCAACTCCACATTTCCATAAAGGGATTGCAAAGTTACACTGAAAAAAACTTACAATAGGGATGATAGACTGTGGCAGACGTTTTTCCATGCAATCTTTTGCTTTGACTGAAGTTTTTTTTTCTTCAAAGATTCTAACACCTCAAATACTTATAAAATAAAACTTCCTTAAAAGACCCTAAAAAACTAATTTTACAATTGGATAAGGAAACTGTGGTTTATATACACCATGGAATACTACTCTGCCATAAAAAAGAATGTCATTCTCCCATTTGCAACAACATGGATGAGCCTGGAGAAACCTATGTTGAGTGAAATAAGTGAAGCACAGAGAGATAAATACTGCATGATCTCACTCATAAGTGGGAGCCAAGAGAGAAAGAAGGAGGAAAGAAAGACCACAGTGTTGCATTGGACTTGCAGAGGGAGAGAGCAGACCTTGGGATACAAAGTGGAGTGGGGAAAGGGGGATGGGGAGAGAGGTTAAGGATAATTGGGGGGATAATTGGGTGGGGGACACGGGGTATAATCACAATCTGTGGTAATGAGCATGCTGCCATTATGGACCTTCACATCTTGGGCATGAGGGGTGACAATCAGCTCTGTATCTCATGAATATTCATAATCCATAAAAATTTTTTTTTCAACAAATTTTTTTCTTTCCTTTACATTGTTATTGCTTCTAACAGATTAATTTTAAATGATATATAATAATTATCCTAAATCTAGACCA
>NW_007738831.1:54261-55622 GCF_000696425.1 Galeopterus variegatus
TTCTCTCTGATATCAGTTATAAAACTTCTGGCATTGGACCCTTCTTTCACTAAATTTTAAATTTTTTTATTTCTCCTTAATCAACCTCTTCTCAAATCTAGAGGGGGGGGTTGTTGCCTGGAGATGTGTGTGTGTGTGTGTGTGTGTGTGTGTGTGTGTGTGTGTGTGTGTATTTATACATGTATATATATTTTTTGGCCTGATTATTTTAAGTGTAGCCCATTATGATGATGATATTTTACAAAATCAGTTACACTATAAAAACTTCCTTTTAGTGCTTCTACTATAGAACAAGCATACTGAAATCACAGTGGAGAGCACCTTGAGAATAATTGGGGATAGTGAGTAACTTTTCTGTATTTATTTATTTTCTGGATAGACTTATTGGTATGTGCCAGAAATGGGACTGTAGCACAATCTAAGTAGTAATCCCTCCTTCTTGTGTTGGTTTTTGCCAAGATGTGAATCTAGACTTGTTTTATGGTCACCCCATCTGCTGAAGAGATGTGTTGTGCTATATTTGGATTTTACTGGAGATATAAATATATCTCTACTATCTAAAGTAACAAATATATCTCATTTTAAATATAAATAACATACAAATATGTTAAAGTACCTATAACATATTTACTACACTGACATGGTAAATTAAACTGTATCACACTTTTAAAATATGATGTTTGTGACTTCTTTAAAAAAGAAAATATAAGCTAACGATGATTCCAAGTCATTTAAAAACTGTTCTGTTTAAACATACTTTTATGTATAAAAGGAGTGAGTCAGTGAGTGAATATTATTTCTTGTAAGCTTTGCAGTTCTCAAAAACACAAATCAGTAATCACTAGGATTCAACCTACAAATACTTTATTGTCAAGATACATTTCCAGACTTAATAAAAACATCAGTTTGATTACTGTTATTATTATCCCTCAATATATGTTTCACCTACTAGCCCATGGTATATATATGGAAACATATACTTTCAGGCTATTTATTCTTCTATCTTGGTTGATTCTTTGGGTTTTTTTCATACTGCTAATATAAAAGTATGTGTAATAAGGGTACTGACTTAGCAGAGGAAAGTCAGATCAATTATCTCATAGCATATAAAGGCAAAGCAAGCATCTCATAGCATATAAAGGCAAAGCAAGCATCTCATAGCATATAAAGGCAAATGCATATATTCAAATGTGCATATTTAATCATGTATTTTACTATTTTAATTTTGTTAGACTTTTTTATTTTATTTAAATTTTACCTAAAATGCACAATGATAATTTATTCCAAGGGAAAATGCCTTTCAAGTATGAGACTGACCATATTATTATACTCTCAGCAGGAACAGAGAAAATCTAGTCTGA
>NW_007738831.1:56794-58041 GCF_000696425.1 Galeopterus variegatus
TCAAGTATGAGACTGACCATATTATTATACTCTCAGCAGGAACAGAGAAAATCTAGTCTGAGGGTCTTAGTTGGCCAGAGGGTGCCATGCAAAATAGACTCTTGATCATTACAAATTCACAGGAAATTTAAAATACTAATTGGGGTTCTAAGAATACTTGAGGAAGAAATCATAAATCTACTGGTGAGTTCAGACAAGGAGCCAAATTTGTCTTCCTTTCCATAAAAACAGTTAGATTGATAGAGAACCATTTGACTTAAACATAAAAATAATTTGGAGGTGAGCAAGTGGATGCCTGCGGCTGATTATTAGTCAAATCATATCTCCTTGAAACACGAGGATTGAAATAGAAATGTTGGTAGGCTATTTGCAGGTTAGGTGAGTAACCAGTAAGTGCAGGGATCACAAATGTAATCCATTCTGTTAACATGACAGAGTTACATATTTAAGCAGTTGGTAAAGAAACAAAACTATTAGGAATTTATGTTTCCAGCTTTTTAATGAAATCTGATGGTTAAATAAATGGATATCATGGGTATCACTGTGCACATTAAAGAATCTAGTCAGAAAAGTCACTGCTGTAATTCTAGCCAGATCTTATTAACAAACAGATTTTTTATCCATTCCTGGCAACTCTGTCAATTTGTTGCTTTATGCAGTTCTTGTTTAGGAATATTTTCCAGTTTAAATCAGATTCTAGGTGGTAAGTTGAAGTTTTG
Source organism: Galeopterus variegatus (assembly GCF_000696425.1). Classification (NCBI taxonomy): domain Eukaryota; kingdom Metazoa; phylum Chordata; class Mammalia; order Dermoptera; family Cynocephalidae; genus Galeopterus; species Galeopterus variegatus. The sequence continues at coordinate 57,514 of NW_007738831.1, forward strand.
TTGGCCTATTTCAAACCAATATATATTTTAGCTCTTTGTTGTTTTTTTGAAAATGCAGTAAGCTATTAATGGGAGCCTATGTTAAAGGAATTAAGATATCCTAAGAAAGGAGTTAGCCTCCTTGAACCAATCTAGCTGGATTCTGGATTTCCAAATTGATGGGTCACATTCTGAAATCTGCTTCAGTTAAGGATATTGAAGTGGCCAAAACATATTCCTCCTATTGCTGTACAGTCTAACCAAAACAAGATTCAGAGAAAAATGAAGAGCGTGGTGGTTCCTCAGTCATTAATGCTGTCCTGTATTCAAAGTACAGCCAAGGTAAAGGATTGCTTTATAAAAAGTGGGATTGATAGGGCACTAGAATTCTGTGTTTTGCATTAATCTCCTTTTGATATGTTCACTTTCTGTCATTAAAACAATGAGCCATGGGCTTCGCAGTTATCCTCCAGCAGGATGAGCTTCATGCCTGTGGTCACACAGTGATTGCAAAATGAGTTATGTGTTTTCAAACTGTGACTCACCTTA
>NW_007738831.1:58426-65791 GCF_000696425.1 Galeopterus variegatus
GCCTGTGGTCACACAGTGATTGCAAAATGAGTTATGTGTTTTCAAACTGTGACTCACCTTACTCTTTTCCTTTTCCTTTTAAGGAACTAGAGAAGGAACTAGTATTTATTTATATGTATATGATACTTTGGATATGTCCACGTCTGGTCACATTGCTCTGGAGTTTGGGAATTAACAAACACTAAGTCCACCTCTGTGATCAGCTTTATGGTTTCGACCCTTATTTCACTTCTCTGGACCTCAGTTTCTCCTCTATAACACGACTGGACTGAATTGGGTGATCTCCCAAGTGGTTTCCATTTTTAAAATTTCTTCAGTGTTTGGACACAAAGTAATGATATCTTCAATTCGCCAAATATTTTTAATGTATCAATCATGATGCCAAAGGTTTTGCCTGCATTATTTTATTAAATCATTATATTGTATCTCTGAGGAAAGAGTTACTATTAACCTCATTATGTAGATGAGGGAATAAACACTTAGATTAACTAATTTGACAAAGTCATATAGTTATAAAATTATGGGGGCCGGCCCGGTGGCGCACTGGATAGTGCGCCGCTTGGGAAGCGCGACGGCGCTCCTGCCCGAGGGTTCGGATCCCACATACAGACTGGTTCCCGCTCACTGGCTGAGCAAGGCGCGGGAGCAACACCGAGGGTTGCAATCCCGTTGCCGGTCCCCGGTCCGGTACGGGGGCAACACTGAGGGTTGCGATCCGTTGCCGGACACGGAAAAAGACAAAAGACAAAAAAAAAATAAAATAAAATTATGAAAACAGTATTGGAAACATGGTCATCATCAATCTAAAATCTCTTATCTTAATCACTATGTGATTCTGTAAGGAATCAGTTTTAAATGTACTGATTTAGTAAATGTGATCACCCAATAATCCAGTTGTTCTAAAGTGTTCCATCCAGGTCTATACTATATTCCCAAAAGGTAATAACCATAACAGTGCTGCCACAACTATCTGTCAGTGTTACTCTTCCCAGCTCTGACCAAAACTGAAGTGACGGTGATGCATACATCCCAGCATGAAAAGCCTTCTTCCCTCTACCACTAGATGTAAGTGTCACCATCATGATCTGCATATATCACCTAACACACCATATGATGTATTTATTTATTATGCTTGTTGTTGATTATCTGCATCTCCAATAGATATAAATTGTACAGGTCAAGGATATTTGTCTACTTTGTTTACTGAATCCCCAGTATTAAAAACAATACCTTGTATATGATAGAAGCTCAATAAATATTTATTGAATAAAAGCATAACTAATCAAGGGTAGATGTTTATTTCAGAGTTTATATGCAAACAAGATTGAATTATATGATTGAATTAGAGTTGCACATATGTTTACTGTATTACAATATTTAAATAGTTTTCTTTCCAATCATTTTCAATAAATCCTATCTTATTTAAAATCTTGGGTCAAATTTTAAAGATACAGAAATAAGTTCTGATATCAAGACAGTTAACTTTGATTATGGCAGTCAAGACTCTCTGGATTGAGCATTCAAGAAGGCCTCTTACAGCAGAGTGTTTACTGAGGTATAAGTGTTGCCTTTTCTGTCTGCTTGTTCTACATGTTATAACTGGACCTCCCGCAAGCCTAAAAGTTAGTGGACTACCACATCTGAAAATATCCCTTTCAGACAATTTAATCTAATCACATAATAAGTATTCAATGTGTTTTTGTTCACTGATTCTAAATTGGAGTAAACTTATCTCAAATTATCTCTCTGCCTGGGGAGGTGGAACTGAGATTCAATGCTAAAAGTCTTTCAGTTTCCCTGTTTAGTCACAGCATTGCCTATGATTCCTATTATGTAATTAAGTACACTTGAGCCAAAGCATACTTACTCCTTGTTTTAAAGGCATAACTGTGTCCCCTGCTGAGGCTCAAAGTATAAAGACTTTTACAATTGCTGTTGCTTTAGTTTGGAAGCTAATGATAAACATTGAAAAATAACCCATCAAAGAATAAGTCACCTTCTTCGCAACCAGCCTGTTGCTTCTTAGAGACAAAAATCTACAATTTTGTTGTAAATTCTATTTTCCCACCTTAATCTAGATTATTTCTTAGGAAGGATAGCCTTTTTATTATTTATTTGTTTGTTTGTTTGTTGTGAATATTCATTAGATACGAAGATGATTGTCATCCCTCGTGCCCCTGATGTGAGGGCCAGATTCATACTAGAAGCATACATATTACCACAAATTGCATTTGTACCTTGTGTCCCCCACCCAATTATCTCTAACCTCTCTCTCCCTTTTGATTCCTCCTTTTCAAAGGCTTGATATACAACCATAATAATGTTGTATAGTGTATTATTAATTAATGCTAGTTTAATTGAATCATATGGAATGAGTTGAATTTTCTGCACCAAGCATTGCTCATTAACATAGAAGAACATATAGAGAGCAGGCAGGAAATGGCTACATGCTCAGAGACCTCACAGGCACACGCAGAACAGTGGAGTTGTATAACACCTGTAGTTGGAGAAGCACTTGCCACAAATGACCTGAGTTGTTCTATAGTCTCTTACTAGATCTTATAAACCTTCACCAATGCATCTGGAAAACAAATCATACTAGATAGCTAAACTCTGCAACTATTCTTAACATTAGGGAATGAAAAAAATTAATTACAAGAAAATGATACAATAAACTTCAACTTTATTCCTCCTGGGTATTACTATTTCCAATTCTCTCAGAGGTGAAGACAAAAAGGGTAGGAAATCCTGTGCCTTCTATGTCATCTTTTAAACTGGACTTTATGTCTTTATCTGTTGTATGTTTAGACACAAAAGCTTGACTTCTTGCAAGTTTACCATATAAAGGTCTTCTCATTGCTAGTGACTTTAGTTTTTAGCCCCTTGGAAGAAATCTGCTGGAGACCAGCTCCAGTCGAGTTTGTGGGTCCTTGAAAGAGGGATGAGGAAGCCGGCGAAAATAAAAAACACAGACGGAGACCTCAATGCATCAGTATGCATGTTCTCTCTCTGCGGGCTGTCAGCGTGTTGCAGCTGGAGCACAGTAGAGCATGAGACAATGCCTTTTATTTAGTTTTTTCTCTGCAGAGGTTTTTTGGCTACTATTTTTTATTACATCAGCAAGCTTAATAATTCAAAAAGGACAGAGGAAGCCAGTTTTATTTTCTTCCTTAGCACGTCTCAGGTGATAAGCTCGTGCTTCGTCTTTCGGTATCAGGTTATCAGATTGGGACCATGTTCTCATTGTCCTGAAGTTAACCTGTGACCTTTTCTGGTTGGCAAGCTGTGGTTAATATCTACCCTAGTAACAGGGTGGGACTATTGCAGTTGCAAAGTGATAGACAGTACTATCATATGACCTATGTCTATTGCTAAATGTAAGTACAAATTTGCTAAAAGGAACAATGTTAACATTTAAATTCTAATGGGGGTATATTGATTTTATGCTCTAATGGAATGAACCTACTGTTCATATGGAAAAAGAACAGTGGATATTTGAGCAGCATTATCATGTACATCTTGAGGTTATGTATTCACTGTGGCCCTATAATCTTGATCTAAATGTTAAAGTGTCCTTGCACACAGCACCATCCCTCACAAAACCAGTTACATTTGCCTCTTAATTTTGCAGGTTTAATAATTTTACAGCATATATTTTTATCCCAATGTCTAATTCTTAATGATTTATTTAAAACTGGATACCACCAAGTAAAGAGGGTTCTACAGTTTGATTCCCATATACTTAATTTGTCCCAATCATATAATTTCTCATTAATGCCAACCATTCTCTTACCATTAATATAACCTCCAGTAAATGATGTTTGCCAACTTACATTAGGCTGCAGCTCATATTTAGTCATGAGCGGTGCTTTTGGAACATATGTTGGGGTGGTCAATTTATCAATAAGGGGATAATTTTGAATTGTCCAATTTACTCGGATCCTTCTGTGGGAATGTTTAGTTCAATGACTGCATAATTATTTGTGTTATTTTTATAATCTTCTGGGAATTCAGAGAACTGCCACGCTAACCAAAAATATCGAAAGAGAAGGCAAAAGCCACAAAGCTGAGGCAGGCAGCCCTTCTGGTTGCAGCAAGTGCTTGTAGCTGTGGCCTTGCCAGCAGCTCTCCCTCCAGCGGCCCTGCCAACTCAGAGAGGGCAGCCCAAGCTGACTCCTTTAGGATTCTGCCATGGCATGGGCCACGCCAGAAATCAACTAAGATGCCCTACATGCATCTTCTACCCACAAAGAAAATTCTTCATAGTTTCTTTTCAGCATTACTTCCAGTTTTTTCTCTTCTACTTCTTCCAAGCTATTCCTGCCCATAAACAAACAAACAAACAAATAAAAATCCTCTATGTTTATTCTTACAGCATACCTAGCAGACACAATACAGGGCATAAACAGATTAACACATTGGGCATTAATAATCTCCAAATATCATGTGAATTAGCAAAAAAAAAAAAAAAACAACAAACACTCAGCCCTTTATTCTGCATTAGACATTGCTGGCAATGACTTGAAACTTTATATAGAACTTTAAATGGAATATGGCATTTTAGAAATGTTATCCTCAAAATTGTGCTAATGTTCACTAATAAATAATACTAAAAGTCAAAATTAATTTTGTACCCCAACTGATTGGTACAGTATAGCAGTAAGAGTGACTGAGCACACTGCACTAAAGACTGTGCCATATCATGAAAGAATCTTTTTGAGTCTTGGTTTCCTCAGATGGAAAATGGAAATACTAAACCTAACTAACAAGTTGTTGGACAAAAAAAGGGGGGGGGCATAGATTATTTGCAATAAATCTACCTAATGATACTCTTTAAATTAAATTAGAATTAAATTAAAATAAATACATACTGTTAAATTGAGTATGGAGTAAATATAAGCAATTCATTCACAGAACTTAACATACTTCCCACTTGAATTTCATGTAAAGGAGCACAGTAAGTTCACTCTTCTGAGAACACTTTCTCTTTCACACTATGTTTCTTCTCACATCTGTGCCACTCTTCTTCTTTTACACTCAGCAAGCACTGGGACCACCATTACCTGTATTTTCTATAAGTATTCCTTTTAGTTAGCACCATGCATGGTTTACCACTAAGTGAGTAAGAGACTGTCAAGACGAAATAGAGAACATTGATTGTAGGCTTACCATGTACCAGGCACCATTCTGAGTGCTTATCATTTATATAGCATTTTTCATTGTGTAGCTCATACTTACAGATATGGGTGCTTAAGAATGACCCTAAAAATTGTTTAATCACCATAGCCTTGGTGAAATACATTATTTCAATATTCTAATTAAAGACATGAAAGATGAAAAATGAGAAAGATGTAACAGTTTCTCCTGGTTAAGGAGAACATAAGCTGGGAAACTTACAGAGAATTATTCTGTAAATTCATGTGTCTGAGTGCACAGACAACTCTCACTGTCATTAGTGCCTAGCCTGACATGTGTCATCAAGTAATTATTTAGTGAATATTTGCACACGAAGACTGCACATTAGATCCTGAAGGAAGATTTATAGACTTAACACCTGCACCAAAACAGAAGTTATATGCATACAGCAAGCAGCAATTAAAATTAATCCTGGGAATTCAAACATTGAAAACAGTAGAATCAACTCACACTGTCTGCCTCTATGTTTGGACTTAGTCTGGGACAGAAATTGCACACAGTATGTGTTGAATGAAAGCTCTTGGCTTCTGTATGTATTTTTAAAAGGAAACAGAGAATAGCAAGGTGCAAAGATAAAATGTTTTTATTCAGGTTTTCCTGAGGGCATATAGAAAGGTCACATTAATTTGGAAACAGTACAAGCTTCTGGAGACAATGGCTTATGTTACCATTAGAAAAAACTATATAAGAAAAACTTATTAAGAAAAAGAAAAAGTGTTGCCTATGGCTGTTCTTTCAAAAATCTGAAGAAAAATGTTGAAATAGTGTTGGACTAGTAGAATAAGCTATATTCTGGAGTACTAGAAGAGAAGACTAGAATTGGAAAGTGAATCACAGAGGTAGACTATTAATCATATACATACTCGGCCTGAGGATTTTCACCTGGAGCATATTACATTAGTTTCTCCAATCATTAGGGAACCTAGAGCTTTTCTGTTGAATAACTAAAACACAATTTTATATTCCCTGAATCAATAAACACTCTTCAAAGAATAGAATGCATACAAGGATGCAATTGTGAGCCTGTGCTCACAAAGTGAGCCCAGGTGGCTTTGGTGAGAATTTAAAAGTGTGATCATTTTAGCCCCACAAACTCTGATATTCTCAGTGCTTGGTGAATCACCTAAGTCAACAGGGAAAATAGAAAAGAGACCTCTTTACAAAGAAACATTGATGACATATCAACAGAAGCCCCATAGGTCAGGTGTAAATTCCCATATTCATAATTGCTTTTGTTAAGGGATTATTCATGCTGCCTCAGTAACTAAATTTCATTCAAGAAAAAAAAAATCACATCAACAAAACATGATGGTGGGGCTTTCCAGACCACATAAGCAGACAGTAGTATCTACAGCAGCTTGCTACTTTGGCCTTCATCACTACCTGCCATGGAAGGAAGCCATTGAGTAGTGTTGATATCACTCCTTGTAGAAGGATCCCCTGCCATGTTGGATATCAAACCCATCAATAATTACCCCATTGTTGGTCTAGTCCCCTGGCTGTGGTTTCAGAACTCAGTAACTCTGATGTGATGTAAAGAACAAGAAAGAAGAAAACCCAGTAGTAGAACAAAAAAGCAAACAAGAAAGACAAAGAAACTATATCTTACCACCTCAAAATTCCAACTAACATTGAAGATGATAAATAAAAAGGGAAGAAAGGAACAAATGATATTTAAAGCATCTAAATAAAAAGCATTATAATGACAGTAAAGGTATACCTTTAAATAACAACCCTAAATGTAAATGGACTAAATTCCTCACTCAAAAGACACAGACTGACTAATCGCACTAAAAAGCTATATCCAACTGTATGCTGGCTTCAAGAAACTCACCTCATCTGTAAAGACACAGACTAATAGTGAAGGGATGGAAGAAGATATACCATGCAGGTGTAAACCAATATAAGTGGGAGTGACTACTTTATATCAGATAAAATAGACATTAAACCAAAAACCACAAAAAGAGACAAAGAGGGATATTACATAATGACAAAGGGATCTACCCAGCAAGAATACATAACAATCACAAATATATACACAACCAACACTGGAGCATCCAAATATACAAAACAAACACTATTAGACCTAAAGAATGAGAAAGACCCCGATATGTTAATAGGTGGGGACCTGAACACCTCTAAGTCAGCATTAGACTTATCATCTAGGCA
>NW_007738831.1:66562-68081 GCF_000696425.1 Galeopterus variegatus
CATGGAAATTAAACAGCATGCTCCTGATCAACCTATGGGTCCAAGAAGAAATTAAATAGGAATCAAAAAATTTCTCAAAACTAAGGAAAACAAAGACACATCATACCAAAACCTGTGGGGTACTACAAAAGCAGTACTAAGAGGGAATTTTATTGCAATAAATGCTTACATCAAAAGAATAGAAATATTTCAAATAAACGACCTAATGCTATACATCAAAGAAGTAGAAAAACAAGAACAATCCAATCCCAAAACTGGTAGACATAAAGAAATAATTAACATCAGAGCAGAACTAAATGAATACAGAGACCCAAAAAACAATACAAAAGCTCAGTGAAACAAAACATTGGTTTTTGGAAAAGATAAACAAAATAGATAAACCATTAGCTAGGCCAACTGAAAAAAGAAGACAGAAGACCCAAATAAGAAAAATCAGAAACGAAAAAAGGAGACATTACAACTAATACCACAGAAATGCAAAGACTTGAGGGGGCCAATCAATGTGGTCTGGACATAATTTCATTTTGACTTTAAGAACTTCAGTTGGACTAAATGAATACCTTGCTCCATTAAGAGTGATCTCAGAGGGAAAAAGAGGTTTCCTGGGAGCGTCCGAGATACACTGTGGGACCGAGTGAACAGCCCGAGTCAGCAGTGGCTGAGGACTGAAACTGTGACAACACGGAAATGGAGAGGGAGCCCCTTGGCAGGCTCAGCTCTGTGAGTGACCCCCAGCCCAGCCCTGCTGGTGGAGCAGAAACCTGTCCGGCTTCTGCCTACCCCACTGGGCCAGTCACCGGCCTGGAGCTGCCTCCATTTTCTCAGGTGGGGGCAGAGCTGGCCAGCTTCACCCGGCTCAGCTCCTCACTGAGCCTTCCCACTTCCTTGCCCCCACGCGGGGCCTCCCGGGGTCTGTGGGCTGGCCTCCCATTCCATCCCCCTGAGTTCTCTGGCAGGGCTAGTGGCAGGGGGAGAACTGGCCAGCTTCGGGAGATCAGGGAAGAACGGGCCGGGCAGATTATCACTCCACTACACCCTGGGCTCCGCCCCCTGTAAACTTCCTGTTACAGGAAGGAAGACACCATCTCTGTGGCCATCAGGTCAGAAAAACGCCTAACCAATTTCTGATTAGGAAAAGTGTGATTGGAGCACTCCTGAGCTCACTTGAACCTGCTGGAGAGCTGATCACAGGCGGGCACTGGAGTCAGTACACGCCGGGGGGGATTCAAAGAGGAACTGTGTGCTGCCAGCTCCTCCCCTGAGGAGCTTATGCTCCGGTGTGGGAGATAAGACAAGCACACAGATAACTGCAATAATAGGAGGAAGGTGAATAATCCCGAGAAAGCCCTATACAGTTCTGCAAAGCTACCCAGAGCAACTAGCAGAAACCTGAAAGACCTCCTGGGCGGGGTGGTGCCGAGCAGGGGCTGCAGAAGACAAGCCCCAGCCTAGTCAAGAGTGCACAGAGCAGGGAATAGGGTCAAAACTGTGCACAGTGAAACCCCCTGCCAAAATGAAT
>NW_007738832.1:0-9959 GCF_000696425.1 Galeopterus variegatus
GGGGCCAACATGGGAAGAAGGTGGTGTGTGCAGTGTGGGGTGAGGTCCTCCTGAGGAAAGGTGGGAAACCCAAAGGGAACAGGCAGTTAAAAAATAGATTGACTTTTCGTTGAGAAGACATGAAACAAACACTAGGCCATTATCAAATTAGTAGCACTTTTCATTTCGGTAGCTATGAAACCTACGTGTTTTGAGGAACATCACCTCATGCAATCTTCACAGATCAGAAGGCACTAGAAGGAGATGGCTGCCAAAGAAACAGCAAAGGAGGAGGGAGCAATTCAGAAATGTCACAAGACTGTGCCACCCCAGCAGGGAGGGGACGACCGTTCCAGGAAGGAGGCTGTAGAGAAATGCTACAGACATTCAGAAGAACGGGCTTGTGCAAAGGCAGGAGAGGAGGCCGCTGAAAACCTTGAAAGTGCAGTCCAGAGGCCAGAGCGACAGCAGCGGGTGCCAGAAGCCACGAAGGGGGTCAGAATGGATGCAGCTAAGAGAGCTCACGATTTCACAACATAACATGAGACGATACTTCACGTCTGTGTGATTTGGTTTAGGTTTTTGGTTCTTTGTTTTTTTAGTGAAAGCTCCTTTAAACCTCAAGCGATAATAACATTTACATGTTGATGTTCTGAAGAGTCAGATTCAAATTCTCTCTGTCTCTCCCTCCATGTCACCCCCACCGACCTCAGAGGGGAACAGTCCCCAGGGGAGGCAGGGGGATGTGTTCAGTCTAACCGCACACTATGTCTCTGTTTTCTCCTTCTGACTTTTTAAAAATTTACTTATTTTAATATGTAATAACTGTGCATATTTATGGGGTACAGAGTAATATTTTCATACACATATACAACGCGTGAATTTTGCATACAAAGAGAATTTGTCAGCAAATCTTAACCCTCTAATTACCCAACGAATTCAAACCTTAACACAATAAATATCCTTTCTGATGGTGACAATTACTTGATTCCTTTCGAAGTTTTGAAGTTCTCGGTTTTCCTGTTAGTAGCTCCCATGCAGGGACACAGATTCTATTCTGAGCATCTACAAGTAAGAGAATCATTCCACAGAGCACTACCAACTCTGCCAAAAAATCAGTTTAAATCTAAAAGAGAGCATTTATGTTTTGGAGGGGTTTGGGGGGGTTTGTTTTAATTTGTTTTTTTAATTGAACNGGGGCCAACATGGGAAGAAGGTGGTGTGTGCAGTGTGGGGTGAGGTCCTCCTGAGGAAAGGCGGGAAACCCAAGGGGAACAGGCAGTTAAAAAATGGATTGACTTTTCGTTGAGAAGACATGAAACAAACACTAGGCCATTATCAAATTAGTAGCATTTTCATCTGGGTAGCTATGTAACCCACGTGTTTTGAGGAACATCACCTCATGCAGTCTTCACAGATCAGAAGGCACTAGAAGGAGATGGCTGCCAAAGAAACAGCAAAGGAGGAGGGAGCGATTCAGAAATGTCACAAGACTGTGCCACCCCAGCAGGGAGGGGACGACCGTTCCAGGAAGGAGGCTGTAGAGAAATGCTACGGACATTCAGAAGAATGGGCTTGTGGAAAGGCAGGAGAGGAGGCCACTGAGAACCTTAAAAGTGCAGTCCAGAGGCCGGAGGGGACAGCAGTGGGTGCCAAAAGCCAAGAAGGGGGTCAGAATGGATGCAGCTAAGAGAGCTCACTGATGTCAGAACATAACATGAGACGATATTTCACGTGCATGTGATTTAGTGTAAGGTTCTTTGTTTGGTTCTTTGTTTTTTTNAATACTGATTGATAGTCAACTCTGTACCCCAAAACATGTATAATCAAAAAAAATTTTAGAAGTCTAGATCTAAGTTAAAAATGTTACTTTTGATTCCATATTCTTCAAAAAGGCTATAACAAACTGCTCAAATAAAATATATTATCTAAGCGCCACTACTCCCCTTCACACATCCACACAAACCGTATATATACTAAACCTTTGTCAAATTCCTAACAACGGTTGACTTGGGCAGACAAAATTATGGCATGTGGTGATGAGCAAATGAGCACGCTGCAGGCAAAGCCTCCGGAGCATCCTGAGGAGACGGGAAAGGCAGGGGTTCCAGTCAGGACAGTCCAGAAAACAGAAAATACACCACATATTTTGAACAGAGAGGATTTAGTACAGGAACCTGATTACAAAATTATAGGAATGGTTGAGGAAACAAAAAAGAACAGGTAAATTAACCCAGAAAATAGTAGTTTTAGGAAACTTGCTGGTATGTGAGAAGCCAAGGTTGCTGGTGACTCCATGCCTCTAACAGGACCCTGTGCTTGTTGACAAAGAGGGTCGCTTTGAGGAGTGTCAACCCCTGTCCTCACTGCTAGATGCTCAGACCACTTGTGACCCTCACGCCATAGTTCACCGTCACCTTGGCACCTCTGTTCAAGTGGAGTGAGTGCAAGGGACTTGGAAGAATGAGGGGCCAACATGGGAAGAAGGTGGTGTGTGCAGTGTGGGGTGAGGTCCTCCTGAGGAAAGGCGGGAAACCCAAGGGGAACAGGCAGTTAAAAAATAGATTGACTTTTCGTTGAGAAGACATGAAACAAACACTAGGCCATTATCAAATTAGTAGCACTTTTCATTTCGGTAGCTATGAAACCTACGTGTTTTGAGGAACATCACCTCATGCAATCTTCACAGATCAGAAGGCACTAGAAGGAGATGGCTGCCAAAGAAACAGCAAAGGAGGAGGGAGCAATTCAGAAATGTCACAAGACTGTGCCACCCCAGCAGGGAGGGGACGACCGTTCCAGGAAGGAGGCTGTAGAGAAATGCTACAGACATTCAGAAGAACGGGCTTGTGCAAAGGCAGGAGAGGAGGCCGCTGAAAACCTTGAACAGAACAAAAAAAAGAAAAAAAAGAAAAGAAAAGAAAAAAAATTCCTACAGCCCAGGAGAGAATTATTAAGAGATGAAAGTAGGAGGTCAAAGATCAAAGAAGCTCTGGCCTCGGGGTGAAATCTATCTGAAGGAACATCATGCTTCTGTGGGTCTGAAGTTCTGTGTCTTTCCTCAGCAGAGAGCCACTGACTCCAACTAAATAATTGAAGATCATGTGTGGGTAGATCTTTTTCACTTTGAATTTCTCAGGGAAATAGAGAAAACATTTTTATCCACTTTCAAATTAAGTAAGGGTGAGTAACATCAGTAAAAATGTCAGAGTAGGGAATTCTGAAGAAATGTCTGTCCATCTCCATAAACCTCAAAAAACCTGGGGTAACCTGTCAGATTTAACCTTATTAAAATGAGTGTATTTTAAGACGTATGTGTTTTCTGTTTTTTTTTTTATTTTGTTTTTTTTTTTCCATGTAAACTTATCTTTCATTACACCTTTGTTTTTCTATAGGTTAAGAATAAGTTGATTTTTCTACCTTTGTGATAGGAATATCAAATACCCATCAAATATTAGTGACGTCATCCCCACTGTACCTTTTAGCTTATTAACTTCCCCTGCACTTTGGTCTGGTTATGAATGTTTAGCTCCACTTACCTATCAGCCTATTCATCAATCAGCATATCTCATAAGACTAACCACCTTTATTTTTTTTCATGTTCAGAGTTTTCTTGGCTATTTTTATTTGTGTGTGTGTGTGTGTGTGTGTTTTGCTTATTTTTAAAGCGGGCTTGAGGATCTGAGGAAAGAGTCTCCAGACAGGCAGGCCAGGAGGTCTGAGTCGCTCTCGTTGGGGTCTTCCAATTCCTGTAGATTCAGAGGGACTTGCCCAACTGCCGAGCGGTGCGTTTCCCAATCGCAAAGGACTCAGGGTTTGGTTTCTTCTACTCACTCGGTCACAGGCCATTGTGCTGTGGCAGGGCAGCCTCTCGTCACTTCAAATAGATGGATTTCCTGCGAGAGCAACATTATTCCACCAGAATCTACCCCTCTCCCGTGGCACATTTTCCCTTTTGCTTATGGGAGACAGTGCGGCCCAAGGTAAGGTTCTTATTTCCACTGGGTGATTCTTTCTAAACAGACCAATGAATCAGCCCCTGTTTAATGCCTGAGAAATATGGTGGCTTCTATACACAAGTCCCTTTTACATGACCTCAGGCATTAAAATCTCCCCCAAGCTATGTCAGAGGTTCGGCCTGCCAACCTCTATGTTTGTTAAGACATTTGTCTCCATTTTACACACTAGACCAAGAGGACTAAATCAGTCACAGACTAGCAGTGGCCTGTAGGAGATGAATCGCGTGACACCTGCCTTCTGGTATCACCTGGACTCTGTCGGATTCCGTCCAAGTCTTATCAGCCGTGTGAATCTCTGTCACCTGTGCTAAGCATTGTCACAAAAGGGGGAAACCACAAACTATAGGAGGCAGGAAAGGGGCTGAAGCTAGCACTCCTAAATTCTAATTCACCCTCAGAGACCTCCCCCTCCCATAGTTCTTTGCAGCCTGTTTTCTCCGCATTGTTAAACTATTCTGTTTCTTGAAGAATCAACTTCAAATGCTACTTTTTAGTGAGACCTTGACCAATTGCACTAGGTCCGAGTAATGTCTCCCACCTTGGAACTCTGGTAGCTTCTAATCTGTTCTACCCTGTAGGGATAAAGTATGTGGTATCCCTATATGTTTTTCATACATACGAGATTATAAACACTTTGAGGATGGAGGCCGCCTCCTGTGCACTCACCATGGGTGCTGCACAGGGTAGTCACTCCACACACATGGTGAAGACTCCACATGTACCATAACCTGCCTTGGACTGTCCCTGAAGTTCCTAGGCACAATGTGTTTTAGGTCTTTTGCCAAACCAGAACTTTTCAGAGGACAAGACTATTGTCCTACACTCCTTGGTAGCATCCACAGTGCCCAAGACATGCTACCCGTCAAAGTGAATTGCCTGACTGAGTGATGTCATAGCCTTTTCATCCTTGTATCAATTTTAGTTGTCCTAAGGATGTCCTCGTTCGTAGCAGAACAGGATTTCAGCAGACTCAGCCCTCTGTTTTCTCACTTTGGACCTCTAAAGGGTCTAAGATGTATAAATCAAACACACTGATCATAAAACCAGTTGTCCACGGTCTGACATAGGGCCCACAGAGACATGTGAAGCTGCAGGCGTCTGTGTCAGAAAATAGCATCCAGAGTGTCTAATTACAAGTAGCTCAAGCCTATGCCTTTTGTACTTCAATTAGCATTTTAAGCCAATGAAAAAAAATTTATACTAGTTCTAATGAGTATTGGGGGGGAGGGGAAGATGCAAATATTTGAAGTGAATAACTTTAGATTTCAACTACGGATACTGTGAAATTAATTCCCTTCTTACATATATAATAAATCATTTTCCCCTCAGCAAGAACGCTAATTAATGAGCAAAACTTCTTACATATATAATAAATCATTTTCCCCTCAGCAAGAACACTAATTAATGAGCAAAGCACAGGCAGATTATCACTACCCCATAACAGATGCTTATTTATAATTGTTAGGATCCAGAAAAGATTGTTTTCAAAAGGAACAAATTCAAATTCTTTCCAATTGCGGTCTTCCTGCTCTGGTTAGCAATTGCTACACTGAAAGCCAAGACCCCCCTGCAGGAGAATAATCAGTGCACTGGCAGCTTAGAAGCCCAGGTACCTGTTAATAATTCAGGAGCAGTAAGCTACCAAGTTGTTCTCCTGTGCTTTCTCTACAGACACTTCTTTTTGGCAAAGGATCTCTGGGAGAGTTTTCCTTCATTTCCACTAGTTTAGGAGGAAATGCCCAATCCAGACTCATGGAGTGAATTCAGAGACACACTGCAGACCTCACAATAATAGAGGTCATATTTTTAGGGATTTTTACTTCTCTCTCATATTACCTCTCCTGAATATATTCTTTAATCTGAATGATAATTACTTCTTGCACCTCCCTAGGCTCTTAAATGTTTGCAAGAGACTTAAAGTGACTGACTGACTGATTCCTTGCAGCCTTCCAGGCCTCCCTGCCTGGCGGAGATCTCAGTGCTATCTAAATCCCACCACCACCTACACCCCAGCGTGCTCGCTGCCACTCAGCTCCTCTGCAGTGACTCTCGGCTCCTTGTCCCTGCTCTCCCTTGGCCTCCTTGTTATCTGCAGTATCATTTAGCTAGTCATGCATTTGATGTCTTGGCTCCTTCCCTGGCTGAAGACTTCGAGGGGACAGGTATTCTACAAGTGGGTCCATTAGTCAGTAGCTATTTCTTCAAACTAGTTTCAAAAAATTAACCCCTCTTTTTCAGTGGTCAGTGTCGTATCTGTTTTCTGTTGCTTGAAACAGACACCTGAGGCTAGGTAATTGATGAAGAAATGAAATTTATTTCTTACAATTTCAGAGGCTGGGAAGTCCACAGTCAGGGGGGTGTACCTGGTGAGGGCCTTCTTCTGGGTGGGAGCTCTCTACAGGGTCTGGTGGTCATGCAGGCAATCACATGGCAAGGATGGCAAGAGCTCTTTAACATGCTCACTTGCTCTCCTTCTAAAGCCACGTGTGCCAGTCCTGTGACAAACCACTAAACCATTAATGCATTACCCCACAAATGGAATAATTATTTCACAAGGACATAGTCATCCATGTGAAACAGCAATGGCCCTTAATCTACTTGTTTAAGACAATATCATAAAACAACTAACATTTACTATCCACCAGGCATGTGCTCAGCAATGTTCTGAGAGCCTCACAGGTCTCATTTTGTTCTCAATGGCCCTATCAAGAAATACAGCCATCAATTTCTGTGGTCACCTCTGTTTCCAAGAAGAGGTGGTTGAGCACCCAGCCATGAAGCACTTGCCCACACTCACACAGCTGGGGTGCGAAGGGTCAGGAAGTCAGCCCTGTGCACCCCACCTCTGTACCATGCCGCCTTTCCTCCGCCTGTATCCGAACACAAAGAGCTCCTTTCCTTATCCTAATGTATCTTCCAGGATTGATGGAACCTATCAAAATTTCCTGAGTGAAAAAAAGCAGAATTTTTTTAAAAAACAGTCTCCCCTTTCTACTCTAATAATTCCCAGTTGTGACACTGTACAACTGCAGGGACACCTTGTCTCTATATGAATAGCACCCTCTGGATTGGTGCAAGGTAGCAACACAAACGCCTGGCCCCCTTCTTTCCTCTTTCCCGTCTGAGAATCAGTGTGTTATTCATTTGAACACTGTAGAAGCACAAAAATGCTTGAGATTCCTGTGCTCCCTGTGTAACGTAGGTGCTATATAATGTAGGATTCTTTCTGCTGTAAGTAAAATAGACAAACCCCAATCAGCTCCAGCACAAAGAAAGGATTTACTGGCTCCAGCAACTGGGAAGGCGTCTAGGGGACACACCTTAGCTTCAGACACAGGGGGCTCCAGACGCCCAGACAATGTCATGAAGATGTGGTCTTTCAATTTGCTCTGGTTTCTTCTGTATTGACTTCATTATCTTAAGAGAGTCATCAGGAGTTTTAGGCTTAAAGAAAGCAATTATAGAAAACGGAGAGTACTGTTTTTACATAACTCTAGCAACAGGCCTGGAGAGGGCTCTTACCGACCAGCACAGGTTACTGTCCATTCCTGAACCAGTCATGTGGCCTGAAGAATACAAAATTCCAATTGGCCAAGCCAGTGTGTTTTGGCCACCTGTGGGTTCGCCCCACCTGAGCCCACATGAAATGGGTTCTTCATAAGAGAAAAAGAGATTGTGAACAGAAAAAAAAAACAACAAATTCTAATAGAGATCCTGTCAATATGCATATCAAAATATATTTAAAAGACATTTGTAATGCAACATTCTTTCTATGCAATATTGTATTCTTTGCAGAATCCAGTAGGCCAGGAAAACTAAAAAGATGTTCAAGCAGGTTTGTGACAACGGATGTCAAATACTGTCTCTGAGCCTCAGTTTCAAGTGAGTAAACTGACCTAAATGACCATTAAGAACCTTCCTTCTCTTAAAAAAAAAAAATATATATACATATTTATTATGTGTGTATATATAAATATATATATATATATATCCACACATAACTTCAGCAGTTTTCTCCATTAGAAAAATACCAACTCAAAGAATTATATTGTGCTGGCAATCAAAACTATATTCTACCTCAGGGGCTAAATGACAGAATTAGGTAAATTCCTTAGTGTCTTCAATAATCTAAATCACAAGTTAATACAGTAACTTTACAAGCAAAACACTGCAGTTGCTCATTGTAAATGTTTTATCTAAACAGGATAACACACAGCAGCTGTATTTACAAGATGACTTTGAAATTTTGGAAATCTATATGCTTTCTGAAAAATGACAATCTTGCATTATAGATCCATTTATCAAGTGAAGCCATCTTCTTTGGAATGTTATTTTCTGGGAAGAAATATAATGATACGTATCACACTGTGTTCAAAAAGCTTTTTATTTAGATTACATTTTCAATATGTAGTTCCATGAGTTATAACAAGGTGGACAAAACTCATCATAAGATAAAGGTCACAACTGAAGTCAAATGCAAGGATCAGCCATATATATCAAGGAAAGTCACATCTTTGTGGATTTTGGCCTAAATCATTGAAATGCTGTTTTTAAGAAATTAAGTGAGTAAATTGCCTGATAATTTACATCTTACTCAGATGTGGTTGTGTTCTTACTGGATTTATCAAAAATATGTCAGGCATCCAGATAATATGTTTCTTCAACAACCACTAATGGTTATATGTAGAAATTTCCAGAAGTTCAGGACCATGTAGCCAGAGTATAAATTCAATCAAACGTGCTTCTCTCCTTGGCTTATAAACCCCTTCAAGTCTTCAACTCTCCTGAGATTTTATTTTTCATACCAGTTACAATCTTAACATGTAGCACTTTATTTTTGAAATTAACTCTATTTCTATTTTCTAGAACATATCTTTCAATATTCTTAAATGAAAAAGTTTTTGAGAGCACAATTCATACCCTACAACTACAGTTTTGTTTTGTTTTATCTTCTTGAAATATTCACATTGGCATTATTTGGCTCTTACAATCATTCTCAAGCATAATATTTATTAATATTTGACTGCTTCATTCTATGCTCAATAGAAAACACGAGCCTTCCCACTGACCAACTGCTGAGAGATATGTTGGCATTTCAAATCACAGCTCAGAAGCAGTAAGTAGTCTCCAGGAAGGCTCTCTTAAACCTACAAATTCAAACTTTTCTTAATGGTTTAGTCAAAAGAAAGTAATGAATCCAGCCATGTTTTGAAAGTCCCCTTAAAACTCACTGAAGCTTGATCTCCATTGTAACAATGTTAAGAAGGTGGGAGATTTGACTATGGTATTAGAAAGGCAGCGTTGTTAAGAGGTGATTGGATTGTGAGGATTATGCTCTCATGAAAGGATTAATCCATTCGTGGAGTAACGGGTTCTCATGGATAACCCATGTGGACTGGTGGCTTTATAAGGACAGCACATGCAAGCTCGCTTGTCTTCTCGCCATGTGAATGCCTGTGTTGCCACAGGACTCTGCAGAGAGTCTCCACCAAGAAGGCCCTCACCAGACGTGTTGCCCGGACCTTGGACCTTCCCAGCCTTCAAACTCTAAGAAATAAATTTCATTTCTTATATACATTACCCAGCTTCAGGTATTCTGTTATGAGAGAGAGAAAACGGTCTAATACAAATCCACAGTTCTTGAGCTGTGATGATGGTTCTTTTACTTNTGTAGAAGCACAAAAATGCTTGAGATTCCTGTGCTCCCTGTGTAACGTAGGTGCTATATAACGTAGGATTCTTTCTGCTGTAAGTAAAATAGACAAACTCCAATCAGCTCCAGCACAAACAAAGGATTTACTGGCTCAAGTAACTAGGAAGGCATCTAGGGGACACACCTTAGGTTCAGACACAGGGGGATCCAGACGCCCAGACAATGTCATGAAGATGTGGTCTTTCAATTTGCTCTGGTTTCTTCTGTATTGACTTCATTATCTTAAGAGAGTCATCAGGAGTTTTAGG
>NW_007738832.1:11931-12436 GCF_000696425.1 Galeopterus variegatus
CATTCTCAAGCATAATATTTATTAATATTTGACTGCTTCATTCTATGCTCAATAGAAAACATGAGCCTTCCCACTGACCAACTGCTGAGAGATATGTTGGCATTTCAAATGACAGCTCAGAAGCAGTAAGTAGTCTTCAGGAAGGCTCTCTTAAACCCACAAATTCAAACTTTTTTTAGTGGTTTAGTCAAAAGAAAGTAATGAATCCAGCCATGTTTTGAAAGTCCCCTTAAAACTCACTGAAGCTTGATCTCCATTGTAATGCTGTTAAGAAGGTGAGAAATCTGACTATGGTATTAGAAAGGCAGCGCTGTTAAGAGGTGATTGGATTGTGAGGATTATGCTCTCATGAAAGGATTAATCCGTTCGTGGAGTAACGGGTTCTCATGGATGTGGACTGGTGGCTTTATAAGGACAGCACATGAAAGCTCGCTTGTCTTCTCACCATGTGAATGCCTGTGTTGCCACAGGACTCTGCAGAGAGTCTCCACCAAGAAGGCCCTCA
>NW_007738832.1:14500-14915 GCF_000696425.1 Galeopterus variegatus
CCAGGGAAGTCAATGATGTCATTCTAGTTAACATAGGCCTTTTGCCTTTTTCCTTTCCCTCTCATTCCTAGCTGGAATGTGTCAACAATGGCAGGAGACGTGGCAACTCCCTTAACACCATCAGGAAGGAAAACACCCACCAAAGTGGAGAAGTAGGGCAATAGAAGAAGCTGGGTCCCTCCCTGTCAGCACATTTGAGATGCCACATTAACCCCACTACACTGCACACCTCTGGCTTTACTTCCCACTTCTTACAGGAGAAAAATAACTCTTATTCATTTAAATAACTGATTCAATCTAACTGATAAAGTGGGTCAGAATAAGAACTCCATAAATTTCCTTCTAGGTCAAATGCTCCATGGTTCCAGGATCCAATGCAAATTCACCTCATCAATAGGATTTGATTTTTAAAAAA
>NW_007738832.1:16751-17413 GCF_000696425.1 Galeopterus variegatus
CCAGGTTATCTTACCTCTAAAACCAAAATGCCCATTTTCTCACTACAGAATACAATATCTACAGGCTATGCCTTGATCAAATTGTTTCCCTAAGTAGAGCTCACTAACACTTGCTCTTTATGTAGAATAAGCAATACAACAGAAATATAGAGAGCATTTATTCCATTTAAAGCTTTATTCTCTGCATTGTAGAGTAATAAAGGAAGTAAAATATAGAGTTTAAAAACTCACAATCTAGTCTGAAAAATAAGAAATAAACATGACAAAGATTGCAATGAAAAGATCACAATAAGAATAAAGGACATCATAAAAAGTCACAGATTGATTTTTTAAAAAGTGTAGACAATAAGAGTATTAAAGAAGCTTAAATTAGGAAGAATCCCTTTAGTTGAATATTAAAAGAGATAATAGACATAAGAAAGGTTTTTTAAAAATCTACAGGACACCATAGTGTGGTGAGTTTACACTTCGAATTCCTCTCTCTTTCAAACACACAGCAATGATAAATAAAATACAATAATTAAAAAGAAAAAGACACAATCAGTTTCCAAATTAAGAGAAAAATATCCACAGAAGAAAGAAACAAAACAGCAAGACGGAGTAAAGCCACAGGCTGGCTGCTGGTGGTGGCCAGAGGTTGGTTCCTATGGGTTACATGAAAG
>NW_007738832.1:19237-19668 GCF_000696425.1 Galeopterus variegatus
TTCTTAGAGAATAACTAAGTAATCTTGAACAGAATCTTTGTAGAAATATGATCAGTGCAGGCTATTCTGTTGAGGTCTCACATGGAAATAAGAAACGTTATTGGAAACTGGAGGAAATGCAATCTTTGTTATAAAGTGGCAAAGAACTTGGCTTCATTGTGTTCTCGTCCTAGTGTTTTGTAAAAGATGGAACTTGAGAGGGATGAGATTGGATATTTGGCTGAGGAAATCTCTAAGCAAAGTATTGGTTCCTCCTGATTGCTTATAGTAAAATGTGAGAGGAGGAAAATGACTTAAAGACAGAATTATTAATAAAAAAGGAAGAAGAACTTAAAGGTTTGGAAAATTTTCAGCCCATCTATATTGTAAAAAGTGAGAACATGTGTTCAGAAGAGAACACTAAAAGTGTGGCCATATGACGATTTAATAAG
>NW_007738832.1:21100-21745 GCF_000696425.1 Galeopterus variegatus
TTAGACTTTGGACTTCTGAGTTGATGTTATAACTAGTTGACATTTTGGGGGCTGTTGGGATGGAATAAATATATTTTGTGTATGAGAAGGACATGAATTTGGGGCTGGCAGAAGCAGAATGCTATCTACATGCTGAATGTTTATGTCTCCCCAAAATTAATATGTGGAAACCTAACCCCCAATGTGATCATTTAGGAGAAGATTAGGCAAGAGGGTGGAGCCTTCATGAATTTGACTAGTATCCTTATAAAAGAGACCCTAAAGAATTTTTTTGCCTCCTTCTACCATGTGAGGATACAGCAAAAAGACAGCCATCTATGAACCAGGAAGTGGCCCTCACCAGACACTGAATCTCCTGGCACTTTGAAATTGGACTTTCCAGCTTCCAGAACTATGAGAAATAACTTTCTGTTGTTTATAAGCAGCCCAGTCTATGGTGTTTTTGTCATAGCAACCTGAATAGAGAAAGACAGGAAGTAATTATGTTCCAGGTAAAAATAATGTGATACAACAATATAATACAGACTTTAAAATAAGTATGTTTAGATGCTTAAAGAGATAAATGAAATAAAGTTCATCTAAAACAAGCAAGAATTATTGGGGTTGGGGAAGATAGACAAAGCAGAAACTGAAATAAATTATAAA
>NW_007738832.1:23709-24822 GCF_000696425.1 Galeopterus variegatus
AAAAGTAAGAGCAAAATACAGGTATTTCCAAACATTCAAAAACGGGAAGAGTTTATGTGCCTAGATCTCAACTTAATGAACTTCTAAAAGATACAATAAATTTCATTGAGTATAGCAAATGATAAAAGCTTATTGATTAATTTAATTAAAATTTACTGAAAAAATTGATTTAACTCTTTTTGTATTAAATGAACACATCAAAACTAAACTGTAGATGGCAATCATGAAAGNAATAATTTTTTATCCATTTTTATTTTGCACTAGGACCTGTAAATTATACATAACAGAGAAGGCTAGTGGCTTTGCTAACTTAGGGATGCAAGCATTTAACCAATAGACTATTCAGGGATTTAACAGTGAGTTCCAGGAGATGAAACAGCCGTGGGGGGCTTCATAAGGTCTTCCACATTTACCAGCTTGTTCCAAGGCTTAATTCATGAGCAGCAAAGACCAGGAGATGTCCAAGCCACCAATGTTTACCTATTTGATGGGGCCCATGCACATGCACAGAGGAGATGCAAGAGGCCTGGGATAAAATAAAACCTGGAGTAGACTTGAAAATGACCTGAATCTGATAGGCTCNAGAATAGTCAGGGTTCTCAACTGAAAGCAGGAGATACTGTTCAAGACAATGATAGAATGCAAAAGAGAGGCCTCCAATGCCTGTGAGACCTCGGTGCACACTGCCTCACACCACCCAGCATCACAGGCTTCACTCCCTACATTCCAGTACTGAGCTTCTCAGCTGCCCCAGGTGTGGTTCTTGTCGACCCACATATGACACAGGCCATGAGGACCAACCCTCTGAAAAGCACAAGCAGCAAACTTTGGCAGAAAAGAAAGTGCATGAGCCTGGACGACATAGCTGCCTCCATCTAGGTTTCAAAGAACTTCGAAGAACAGGAGGAACATCTCTTGGAGCCATGGGGGTGGGGCCCAGGTAAAGGGCCACCATGAAAGAAAGGCCTCCCAAAGCCATGAGTGCAGGCCAAGCAAGAGCCTTGGGGCTCAACTTCTCCTGGGAAAAGTTGTGAGGGCAGAACCACCACCCTTGTATGTCCAGAAGGCAGGATCTCTACTCCTGTGGATCCAGAAGGTGGGACCTCCACCCCA
>NW_007738832.1:26849-27105 GCF_000696425.1 Galeopterus variegatus
AGAACCGTGGTTTTAACATACATCTGAACTGAGTCACAGAAAAGACAATAGAAGGAATAGTAGACAGCAAAATAGAACGAGATAGTATCTGAGAACTTTTCGGAAATGGGTGCTCAACTCAAAAACGCATTCCAAGTACTCAACAAGATAAAGGAACAGTACACATAGACACATTATAGTAAATATTGATGCTACAAAAATCTAAAATGCCACTAGAGAGAAAAGACAAATAACCTACACAGGAAAAATAATTGGA
>NW_007738832.1:28470-28705 GCF_000696425.1 Galeopterus variegatus
TGCCAGCCCTCATTCATTGGTAATGAGAATGTAAAATGGCATAGGCACTTTGGAAAACTGGCAATTTCCTAAAAAAGTGAAATAGAAAATTATCATGTGATTCAGCAATTCCACTCTTCGAAATATACCTGATAAAATGAAAACATATGTCCACACAAAGACTTACATGTCAATGTTCATAGCAACATTAGTCATAATAGCTAAAGACTGGAAACAATCCATATGACCATCAACC
>NW_007738832.1:30546-31109 GCF_000696425.1 Galeopterus variegatus
GATTGCTCTGGAAAGAGTACCAAAATTCTAGTTTGTTATGATTACTGATGTTAACATTCATCTATCAAAACCACCAAGTGCAAGAAGAAAGTCGTATCCTCAGTTCACTCGTTACCATAATTAGTAACAAACTGAGCAGGCTGAACTGAAAATCCACTCACCCCTGAGAAGCAAATGAGCCTTTCAGCACCTCCACAGTTCACTTCCATCCCAGTTAATCTTGTCTGGTGGAGAGGTTACTGATCCAAACTGCATGGCACTTACAGCATACCCCAACTCGTTGCAAATGCTGTAAATTTCATCATTTATAGTTGGAGATGGTTCCATCTATTCTAGTCAGCTAATATTTGTTGAGGGTGTCCTCTGTACAAGCACTTTGGGGTCTCCGTAGGGAAACAAATGACCCGTGAATGAGACACAGTTCCACCTCTTAGGTCTCCGTCTAGTGAGAAAAACCGACACAGAAATAAATGCTCAGAGACACGGTAGATGGTGAGCTGTGTGGCAGCTAATAGAGCTTGGTCATGTCGAGGTGACCTGGGAAGGCTTCTGGGGGTTAGAGG
>NW_007738832.1:33102-33418 GCF_000696425.1 Galeopterus variegatus
TATGGTGGGCCCTAATCCAATATGACTGGTGTCCTTATAAGAAGAATTTGGACACAAGTGGGGAGAAAAGACCACGTGAGCACACAGGGAAAAGATGAGCATATACAAGATAAAGAGACAGGTCTCAGAAGAAACCAGCCCTGCTGACACCTTGATCTTGATCTTGGACCTCCAGCCTCCAGAACTATGGCAGCCCTAGCAAACTTTCATACACACACACACATAATAAAAATTACACTATATATTATATTATCATAATATATTATATATTATTTTAGTTATATATAATATATATTAGCAAACTAATGATTTATAT
>NW_007738832.1:33914-34543 GCF_000696425.1 Galeopterus variegatus
TCTGTGCCTTGCTGATGTTATTTCCTCTACCTAGAGGGTGTTCCTCCTGCTAATACCCATTTATTCTTCAAGGATGAGTTTAAACATTCTTTTCTCAAAAAACAAATCTGACTCCACCCCACCAAGGCTGAGTCAGCTGCCCGTCTTTACAAATCCCTTGCGCTTATGCTCCTGCAGTGGACTGCAGCTCTCATCATAAAGCTCTGTAATGGCTAGTTGACTTGTCTGTTTCCCATCTAAACTGTGAGTGTCCCTAGTGTGAAGGCCCTATCTCATGCACCTCCATATCCCCAGCAAACTGCATGATGCCTAGCACATGCCNAATATTGGGTATTTTACAATTCTTTCTGTGGATCACTCTCACAGTGACCTAGTAGAAAAGTATCCATAACTGTAATCATATTTTACAAATAAGAACAAGTCTCCACTATAAGGCAGATCAGCAGAACTCTGCTTGGAATTTTGCGAGTAATGATCACTCTTCAACAAACACAAAATTTATGTCTATATATTGTTATGGACTGACCTGTGTCTCCCCAAAATTCATATGTTGAAGTCCTAACCCCCTGTATCTCAGAATGTGACTGTATTTGAAGATAGGGTCTTTAAATATGTAATTAAGTTAAAAT
>NW_007738832.1:37540-38004 GCF_000696425.1 Galeopterus variegatus
AAAAAATCCATTCAACAAGAGGATGCAACAATTCTGAATATATACACACTCAACTCCAGAGCACCCAGTTATATAAAGCAATTACTATTAGACATACTGAGAGAGAAAGACTCCAACACAATAATAGTTGGGGATTTTAACACTCTACTTTCAGCAAAGGACAGATCATACAGACAGAAAATTAACCAGGAAATGTCAGAAGTAATCTCTACTTTAGGCCAACTGGACCTAACAAATATATATAGAACATTTCATCCAACCACTTCAGAATATATATTCTTCTCAGCAGCACATAGAACATTCTCTAGAATATAACATATATTAGGTCAAAAAACAAGCACCAAGAAATTTAGAAAATTTGAAGTCATATCACCGACTTTTTCCAACCACATGGAATGAAACCAGAAATCAACAACAAAGGGGATACTAGAAACCATACTGATACACGGAAATTAAACAATATG
>NW_007738832.1:39874-40795 GCF_000696425.1 Galeopterus variegatus
AAATGTGATACACCACATCAAGAAAATTAAGGGAGAAAAAATATGATCATTTCAATAGATGGAGAAAAAGCATTTGATAAAATGCAATGACACTTCATGATAAAAATACTCAACAAACTACGTATAGAAGAAATGTGCCCCAACACAACAAAGGCCATATACAACCAACCCACAGCTAATATCATATTGATTGGACAAAAATTGTAGGCTTTTCCTCTATGATCTGGAATAAGACAAGGATGCCCAGTTTCCCCCGTCTTATTTAACATAGTACTAGAAGTCCTAGCCAGCACAATAAGGCAAGAGAAGGCAAAAAAGGGCATCCAAAATGGAGAGAAAGAAGTCAGACTATCCCTGTTTGCAGATGACATGATCCTACACATAGAAAACCCCAAAGACTACACCAGAAAATTACTAGAACTAATAACAAGAATTCAGTGTAGTGACAGGATACAAAATCAACACACAAAAATCAATAGCCTTCTATACATCGATAATGAAATAACTGAAGAAGAAATCAAGAAAGTAATCCCAATCACAATATCTACAAAAAAAGTAAATATCTAGTTGTAAATTTAACCAAGGAGGAAGAAGACCTTTAAATGACAAGTATAAAACATTGGTGAAAAAAAATTGAAGAGGACACAAATAAGTGGAAAGATTTCCCANAGTGTGGAGGGAATGATGTCAAAGTGTAGACTTGGCTTTGTTTTTTTCTTTTTTCTTAGATGTCAAAGTTAAGTTCTTATTAGTCTAAAATAATGTTATAATCATAACATGTTTTAGTAAGCCTCATGGTAACCATAACACAAAAACTTGTGAGACATACTAAACATAAATAGTGAGAAATCAGAATATGCTGCTAGAGAAAACCACTCAATCATAAAGGAACACAGTAAGATCAGAAAAAAGAAAAAAAAA
>NW_007738833.1:0-787 GCF_000696425.1 Galeopterus variegatus
CACACACACACACACACACACACACACACACACACACACACACACACACACGCATGCACGTCACCAACTTACAATTAACAAATAATGTGCAGCCTAAAATACATGAAGGCCTTTCACAATTGATATTCTCAAGGCCTTCGTTCTACTAACAGATGAGGAAACTGAATCTCTGAGAAACGACAGGACTTGCTCGTAGCCACTCAGTCTGGCCACGACAGAGTGGGGATTTGAACCCGGATCTGGCTCACATGCCTCTGTCTCCCTGGGAAGAAGTGCCCACATGCCATCTGTGATCAAGTCAGTCCCTTCTTCACAAACTTGCAGCCAAGAGCTGCAAGCCTGATCCAGGTTCCACGATACCACCAAACTTGCCAACTACTTCCTGGCTTAACATCAGCCCTCCCTCATCAGTGTTCAGGCAAAGGCAGACCCTCAGGCGGATGTCAAAGTTCCTTTATGAGCTCTCTCCTTCCGTCTCTGAAGCCACATTTCCACTGCTCTCCGAACAGCCGTTTTCTCTTGGCACTTCAAGTCTTCACATAAATTGTTCCCATAACTAGGAATGCCCTGACCATTTTTCCTTCTTTCTTTGCTTTGAGAACCCCTTCTTTAAAAACTTAGCTCATTTGCCATCTCCTCCAGAGCTTTCTTTGACATGAACACACACCCCTATCCTCCCTCCCTAGGCCAAGTTAACTGATTCTCACTTCTGCCCAGTACCCAGTGTTTCCTCTCTCCAAGCTCATGGCCTCCTAGATCCCACCTGTCTGTTTACAATACTGTTTCT
>NW_007738833.1:888-1498 GCF_000696425.1 Galeopterus variegatus
AATTTTACTCCTCCATAACCCTTTTAAAAGTGCCTTCACTGGCTGTTCAAGAGTGAACATACAAAGTAAACCCTACAAGGTTGGTCATTTGTTGAAATCATTAGCCCTCATTCAACAGAGAGAATGGTGTGGGGTGAGAATCAGGGCAGAAGGAGAAGGTATGAAGTGTGTGTGGAGGGGTGAGAATGTCCATCTGGGAGTGATCAACAAAGCTTCTCAGGGAAAGCTCTATTGATATTTGCCTCCTTTGGTTTGTTCCCACCCACTAGAATAGGAAGGGGTGTGAGCCAGTTCATTAATTCTGTTTTCCAAGGAGAAAGAACTGGAGCTAACTCAAGTCTGGGGACCTTCTTCTGGGATCCCCAGTGGGAAGCCCAGGAACTGTTGACTTTCAGCTTCAAGATGGCAAAAAATGCAGTAATGAGTGCAGACAACTCCAGCTTCTGAGGAGCACCCCATGTGCTTCTATGAGCCTAATTAGTCTGTTTCTCTGTCTGCTTCCAACTAACCAAATTCTTTCTGTCCTTCTGGCTCTATTTCTCAAAGAAGCAGCCTGATGGATTTAGCTCACCCTTCCAGGACAAGACATTTTATGCTTCAATACCAGCCA
>NW_007738833.1:2474-5248 GCF_000696425.1 Galeopterus variegatus
ACCTTATAGAATTGTGGCATATATTAAGTGAGTTAATACATGTCAAAGTGTTTAGGACCATACCTGGCACATACCAAATGCACAATAAATTTGTACTATGCTTATTTTCCCTCACATACAAACACGCCCTACAAATAGTTTCAAATATACATACACCAACTGGGTAATTACTTTTACCTCCTGCTTTGTTCGTCTGGAATGTTTTCAAAGCTTTTATTTATTCCAAAACTCTCAATCAATTGATTGCTTCCTAAGCAGAACCAAAATGGCCTAAGATATTGCTCATGAGCTTAATGTAGACTCTCTTGCTCCTGGGTAAAGGCCTTCTTGTTTTCCAATTTTTTTCACAGCTCCTTCCTTCTGAATATTGATTTTCTGTGGCAGCCATGGACAGTCTTCCAGTGGTACCTGCCACAGTCTGCATTTGTATGTGTGGCTCGAGCCACATGGCTGTCCCTGCAGCTGGCATGCCCTTCCCCCATCCTGACCCTGATGATATCCTAAACATTGGCCTCTTTGAGAATGGTGATAATAAACAGGAGGAAATAATAATGATGGAGAAGAAGAACATGTACTGAGTTCTCACTATGTTCCAGGTCCTGTGCTAATGGCTTGATAGGGAGGAATAAGACACGGAGCTTCCTGGGTAGAGCTCTCAGCATGATCTTGGTATGGTGAGAATTCTGTTAAAGAGATGTGACCCAGAAGAGGGAGCATTTTGTTCTACTATTAGTGTCAGAGAAGACCTCACAGGAGAGCTAGCACTTGATCTGAACCTTGAAGGGTGATGGATGCATATGATCATTTATTTATTGTCACTCATTATTTCAGCCATGTATCAAATACCAATTTCAGCTGGGCTTTTGGCTAAGCACTGGGCATATTAAGATGACCAAACTTAATCTATGCACCCCCATACACAGTCTAATGTCGAGAAGAGACACACACAAGGGACTACCAGGTACAGAAACTGTTGCACATTTAAAGTGTGATTGGATTATTCATGAAAACAGCACCTAAGTCTGCATGTGAGAATTAAGGGAACTTCATATAGGAAGTAATATTTGAGCTAAATTCGTAATGAAAATAAGCCATTTACCAGGTACTTTCTATGTGCCAGGCATTGTGCTCCATACTTTACATGCATTAACTAGCCGAATCCCCACAACCACCAAGAAAGTTAGGGAACATTCTCTTCTTCAGATGGAGGAGGTAACTGGAAACTAACAGAGAAGTTAAGTGACTTGTGAAAATCTGTAGGTTGTATGTGGGAAGCCAATATTCAGAATATCAAGTAGCCAGTATCAGGTCTACTTGATGCCAAAGTCTTGACTCTTAGCTATTCTCTATACTGCCTGAGTTTACCGGTAATCCAGGAGAGATCCAAAATAGAGAGAATTCTAAGCAGAAAGTACTTCACATACGCAGGTAGAGAGATGTAGAAGAACCAGAAGATTTGGAAATGAATTTTTAAAAAATTTTTGGGGGGTGGCTGACTAGTACAGTGATTGAACCCTGGACCTTGGTGTTAACTATGCCATGCTCTTTTTTTGGGGGGGGGTGGCTGACTAGTACAGTGATTGAACCCTGGACCTTGGTGTTAACTATGCCATGCTCTAGCTAACTGAGATAACTGGACAGCCCCAGCCAACAGCTTTAGAAACCCAACAAGTGTTGCTGGTGGAGAAGGAATTGGGTTAAAATGAAAGGTAAAGTACACAGTGAAGGAGATTGGGGTAGGAGAGGGGGTTCAATCATGCCACTGGCTTTTTGTGCTACGTTTAGTAGTTTGGGTTTTATGCTGTAGTCTACATGGAGGCGCAGAAAGATTTTGAGCAGGAGCAAGATAAATCCAGATCTGACCATGGACAGATGGATTAGGGCAGAGGCTGGAAGCTTTGAATGCCAAGCTAAGGAGTGTTTGCAGTTTTGTGCAAATGTATTGGCAAGAGTTAAAAGAAACCCTCTTTTGCCTTTCTCTGTGGTTGTCAATCTAAATGGAAGGTTTTTGAGTTTATTTGATTTCAGAAAATGATATATTCTTTAGGGCTTTTTTTTTTTTTTCCTCCCTCTCTCTCTTCATTTTCCCCCTGGACTGCATATCATTGCATGCAGTGGCCTGCAGGTTCTCAGTTTTCACCAAGAAATGTACATTTGGGGTTGTTGGGCCTGTAAAACACGAAATTAACCAGTGTCATATCTTTCACGCCCTCCTCCCTGCTCACCCAGGAGCCCAAATTAAATTTCACACTGCACAATCCAAGCAGCTGACATGTTCCACAGACAACCAGCACATGGCTTTGATGGCCACAAGGTGTACATCTCTGTCACCAGGCTTCATGTCAGCTCTGCCACATCTGTTTTGATGGCAAAATTTAGCTGATTTTGGACTTGGTTTAAAGCTGCTGTAAACTCCCCCAGGACCATCATAACCTGTCCCCGAGTGTGTGCATTGTCATTTACAGCTTACAAAGCAGCATCCCGTTTACAGCTTACAAAGCAGCTTCCATGCAAGTCTGCAGAGCAAGGAGTATTAAACATACAGTGCAGGTCGGGAAACCAAAGCTTTAGAGGTAGCCACGGCCACACAGTGAGCTCAACACAGGATAGTGGTCGTTTGGCCATATGGAAACTCCCAATGACACCTTCAGATGAGAAGCTTGCAACAGTAGCAAGAAAATACCTCATAAAAAGCCTGTCTCTTGGGGCTGGACCGGTGGCGCACTGGATAGTGCGCTGCTTGGGAAGCGCGGCGGCGCTCCTGTCCGAGGGTT
>NW_007738833.1:5905-7595 GCF_000696425.1 Galeopterus variegatus
GGTGCGGGGGCGGCGCTGAGGGTTGCGATCCGTTGCCGGTCCCTGGTCCGGTGCGGGGGCGGCGCTGAGGGTTGCGATCCGTTGCCGGACACGGAAAAAAGACAAAAAAAGACAAAAAAAAAAAAAAAAGCCTGTCTTTTGATAATTTCCTAAAAGTAAAAATTGTCACTATTTTTCCCTTTCAATCTCTCCCTTATTTTGGATCCCATCCTTTTTTCTAATTTTATCATTATTATTCCCTTGGCCCTTGCAATATCTTTCTCTCTCACTGTCTCTAGATCCAGCTCAATGACATTCCTGCTACCTGGACTCTACCAACCTGAACTCTCTGCTCATAAACCAAGAACACCCATCTGTCCAAGTCTTTTTCATTTTCAACCTCAACAAAAACTCCCCATCCACAAAAAATATATAGTTTTTTGTCATCATTATAATTTATCTCTCACTACGCGATGGTCCCATCAACTCGACTTCTCACAATACATCTATTATAGGTGGCTGTGTAGTTCACTTTGTAAACACACTGCTCAAGGCTAGGGCCATACCTAGTTCATGGTGGATCTTTATGCAAAGTAGTATTTTGCATATAGCATTTACTGGCTTCACTCAACATACTAAATCAAAAGTGTTACTGTGCTCCATCTTTTAGAGCCTTTCTGGGTAAGAGTGTCTAAATTGGTTTAAGAGATTACCCTGGTGATAGATAGTTAATCTCATAATAAACTTAGAGAATGCATCTGATGGGCCCTAATTAGTAATATTTCTTTGAGGATTTCTTTACACTTTATGTGCCTAGAACAGTAAATAGACAAATTTGGGGTGCGTGGGAGGGTCCAGGGAAGAAAAGGAGAGAAGGCAAACCTTTCTAATGGTGAAGAATAGTCAAACTGAAAGGCATTTTTGAGTTTATCTAGTCCAAAATGTAATGCCTTCTACATCATTCTCCCAAAAATAAACTCTCTTTTAATTGTGTTTGAAGTTATTCTGGAGCAAGGAGGTCATTATCTCACAAGGCAGCTTCTCTCAGGGTAGAATCTCATTGTAAGAGACAAACTTTCTTAATTGAGCCTAAATTTGCATTTTTTTCCCCAATGCAATGGCCTGGTCCTGCCCTCTGGAATTCCATAGCACAAGCCTAGGTACTCCATCCATGACATGCACTTTCAAATGTCTAAAGACAACTCTCATGCCTTCCTCAGTTTTTACTTTGTTCACTCCACCCATTTTACAGAAGGTCACACTGAGTTTCAGAGAGAAGAAAGGACCTCCCCAAATGGTATGGTCTGAATGTGGATGTCCCCCTAAATTCATATGTTAGAATCAAATACCCAAAGTGATAGAATTAATAAATGGAGCATTTGGCAAGAGATTAAGCCATGAGGACTCCACCTTCATGAATGGGATTACTGCCCTTCCAAAAGATGTTTGAGGGAGCTCTCTTGCCTCTTGTACATGTGAGAACTCAGAGAAAATGTGCCGTCTATGAGGAACAGGCCCTCACCAGACACTGAATTTGCTGGTGCCTTGATCTTGGACTTCCCAGACCCCAGAACTGAGCAACAAATTTCTGTTTCTAAATCACCCAGTCTAAGGCATTTTGTTATAGCAGCAGGAACAATGAAGACACCAAGATAACAGAAAGTTAGAGCCATACCTCCTGTCTTGGTGGCCTTTCCATTATACCATGAGG
>NW_007738833.1:8017-27929 GCF_000696425.1 Galeopterus variegatus
CCTCGTGCTGTCAGTTGAAGACCTTAAGAATAAAGCTGAGGATTTCCTGAGGAAGAAGAAATCCCACCAGTGGACTGTGGCTCCTAGTCTAGAATTTCCAGTAACCTACCCTGCCCGATAGATAGATAGAGATATACACATTTACAAGGATACTTGAAAAAATTGGTGAAAAAATAGAACTGAAAGATGGTATAAATCTTTCCATGAACTTTTAAAAGTACCCTCGTGTGTGTGTGTGTGTGTGTGTGTGTGTGTGTGTGTGTGTGTGTGTGTCCTACTGCCCCTGCTTCTAGTCTGTCTCTGCTTTTACTTCTCTCCTTGAAGACTGATTGATACAAGGAGCTTTACCCCAAAACTTGATTATATGGGGGAGGATTTCAGACCCCAAGACAGGACTGGAAATGGAGACATTTGTAGAACGAGAGCCTTTGAACTCATCTCTCCAGATGCCGTAGAGGAAGCTTTTTCCTCTAAGCCCAGGGCTGGCCATGGCTACATTGCTGGGCTGGTGGCTGCCCTAGATCTTAATGGAGCCCTGTGCATTCATGAGGGCGTGTACGTAGAGGGAGCCATGCCCTTCCTATGCTCTCGGGAGAGAAGCCGGCTCTGTCTCCTTCACGAGCAGGACTTTGGCTCCTCCTTCTGTTGCACTAGGCCCCACATCTGGGAGAAGGAACAGACTAGACCACATTTCTCCCCGAGGCTAATGAGATATATCAGATGCAGGTGACACTTGGGTCAGGCAAGCACCTGCTCTTCGGAGGCCTGAGGCATTCTACTAACCTGGGAAGGAATTTGCTGCTGCAGCTTATGCTGGAAAGGTTAGCCGAGAATTCCTTGCAGGGTTTAAGACTTGGAATACTTTTAAAACTAGCCCCCCTCTCCTGGGACACTAATAAGTGCAGGATTCACTGGGGATGGAGGTGAAGAGAGGAAAGATGAGGAGCTGGAATCAGTTCTCTTATAGCTGAGAGGCAGTTAAGTGGAGTGATAAGAGCATGTTTTTGTTTTGGGCTGTGTAAGTCCTGATTTTAGATCTCTCACTTACTAGTTTTGTCACTCCTCTGAGACGCAGTTTCCTCTGAGCTGTAAAACAGGGATAAAAATGCAACTTCCTTATAGGATTGCTATAAGGCTGAACTGACACATGCAAACATACATAACACACGTAAACACATATGACACTTAAACATCCTGGCATATAAGTGCTCGATAAATGAGCACTTCTGCTATTGATGATTTTTTTTTATCCTTAGAATATTTGACTGATGTTTCATTTATCCTGAGCCATGATTAGCAAATATTACCCTTAGCAGATAGGATAGTGATGCAGAGCACAGTTTATCATCATCATGCAAACTAGAGTCTCTCCCTCTTTGTGACGTGGAGCAAGTAGTTTGATTGCTGTCTCAGTAAGTTCATAAGAATATGGGCATAATAATAATATCCAGTATGTTGATATAACATGGTAGACATGAGAATGGGCACTAGAGTCAAACTGCCGGAATTTGAGTCTCACTTCTGTTCCTTGATAGCAGTATGACCTCAGGCAAGTAGTTTAATATCTCTTTCTTGCATTTTCCTCATTTATAAGCTAGAGATGACAATAGTGCCCACCTCACAGGTCTGTTATGGGTATTGAATGCATTAATATGTATAAAAAGATTGGAAGCATGCCTCGCACTTGCTAAGAACCTAATAAATGATGACTATGCCCATTGTACTTTGAGTAAGGATTAGATGAGATGATGTCCTTAAATATCTGGTACCTAGCAGGTGCACAATAAAAAAAAAGTGTTGCAGTAGTTGTTATTATTCATAATACTGATAATAATAAGGACAATATCATCATATTCTGACTTCTGAAGACTTGATACACTTTCTATAAGGTAAGGTTCATCGCTAGGTCTTCTCTGTTTTAATCTCTTTTAACTTTCTAGAAGATTAATCTGGCTGAGTCTCGGCTCCGTGTGACTTATCTGTCAAAATAAAGTCTTCAGTAACTTCCATCTGCAGAATATAAAACTCAAGCTCTGGGCTTCTTTAACCTCCATAATCTCTCCCTCAATGATCTTGTCCAGATTTATTTTCTAGTCTTATACTATTCTTCATCTCTTCTCTGCTTTCATTGCATGGTCTGTGTGCCCCTTCAGCACACAGTGAGTGTGTGTCTCTCGATGGACCTGAGACTGTATGTCTGAAATGGTGTCAGCCTGGACAATGTGAGTATCACACAACCATAATAGCAATCAGGCATCAGTTGCCTGCTGTGTACCAGACACTGTACTGAGTGCCTTCTGTATAGCCTTTCCTTTCCATTTAATATTTGCAGTGACTCCATAAGGTGAGAATCATTCTTCTCTTTTATGTGTGAGGTGTCCAAGGCTCAGCCAAGTAAAATGACTTGCCCAAAGTTCTACAGCTAGTTCACGGCAAAGTTTCTCATGAGCTTCATTGTTTTACATTCCTGGCTCCTTATTCATTTAAAAAAAAATTATTTCAGTATAATGTGCACAGAAAGGGAAAATATAAATGCATGGTTTGATAAATGTTTATAAACTGAATGCATCTGCACACTGAAATCAAGAAAGAGAACGTGAACAGCACCCCAAAAACCCCTCTCATGATGCCTTTTAATCACTGCTTTCCTGAGGGTAACCACTATTGTGACTTCCAACAAATGTGTTATTTTGCTGGTTCTGTCCTTTATATAATGGGAATCGTGCAGTATGTATTCTTGTGTGCCTAAATTCTTTAGCTCAACATACATGTGTGAGACTCATTCATACTGTTGTCTTCAACTGTAGATCATTTATTCTCATTCTTGTAGAGTAGTTTATATAGGGTGACCTACAAATTCAATGTTGGTGTCAACAGAGAAACGTCTATAAATCTGAATAAGCATCCCAACACTTAACAATTGGAAAGACAGGATTGATACTATGCATATAAGCAGGCTGTAAGTGTGTAAAAATGTAATGGGATAAACTAACATTCTTCAAGTTTATTACCTGATCACATATTATTTTTTAGAAATTTATTGTAGTGAAAATGCTTGGCAAGAGATCTATATTAATGAAATTTTAAGTGTACAATACATTATTGTTGACTGTAGGTGCAATGTTGTACAGCAGATCCCTAGAGCTTATTCATTCTGCTTGATTGAAACTATTTCTGTCAATTGGTACCTGCCCATTTTCCCCTTCCTCTAGTCCCTGGAAACCACCATTCCACTCTTTGATTCTATGAGTTTGACTATTTTAAACACATCATATAACTCTGAATTAGACAGTGTCTAAGTCAGAGCCCACCAGCTTTCATACATAATTATGAAATTTGAAATATTTCAGAGAATTTTTTTAGAAAGATATGAACCTCAAATTGAGCACAGAGCGAAGTATTTCTGCCCAAGAGTCAAAGGTCCCCAAACCTGCTCACTACTCTTTTCTTACTGACTCTCTGACCTCCATGATCCAGACAGGATCCCTCCCAGGATGCAATACCACAGGCTGCCTAAAGTTGTAGCTTCTGCCAGGACATCCTGCTCCGCAGCTCTTATGTACTCCTTCAACTATTGTTGTGTATTAGTGTAGTTCCCGGTTTCCAGATAGTGCTGACATGGGCATCCTAGTACCCATGGATGCATATCCGTTCTTATGTCATCTGTAACTCTGTATTAAATTTGAGCTGCATGCTGGAGTTGTTAGATGACCAAGCTGCATGCACATTCTCTTTCTAACAAGCAGTAAAAATGGGCAGACACTTCCATGCAGACAATATTGCTGTATTATTTTTGACAAGCAGTGGTCTTTGGAAGGCATTGAATCTGGTGGCTAGTTACTGTCAAAAGTATCTCCTCAGTGTCAATTACCCTAAGCAAAAAAAGTCTGTTTTGGCAGGTGTTCTCCAACATCTTAAAGTGAGTCATGAATTATCTCCATTCAACAGGTTAATTTAGACAGCTATTTTAGGGGATCTTAATCAGCCAGCTCAACTGCAGGCCTATCAGAATGTAGTTTTATTCAATAATAAGAGTGACATCTCACATTTGAAGAACAATTTATAATTTAGAAAGTACTTTTTGCATGTGTTTCTGAATGTAATTTGCATACTCCTGTATATTTTTATCAATACCCGTATGCAGCAATTTACAAACCAGAAAACAGATTCAGAGGTGCAGCTCTAGCCCAAGGTTACAAGCTAGGACTTATATGCAGCACTGTTGACCATAAATGCCCTTTTAGAGACTAAAACAAGATATTTATTTGGGTGCCTTTTTTCTAAAACAAACTATGCTGTCTACCATAAGTAAATCATTGGGCACTTTATGCATGTATTGAAACAACTCACTGTACCCCACAAGTAAATGTTAGAATAAAAATAAGAAAAAAACATTTATCTGGGTGCCTACATAATCCTCCTGTAGATTATATTATCTGGCGACTCTTACCCTAAAGAAAAACAAATGGAGCTTAAGTAGTCTTACTCATCCTACTCAGAAATGCGAGTCCTCCACCAACTACTCAGTTATTTCTCAGCAGATATTTCTATACCAAGATGGCCCTAGGAAGGACTTTTAGAGCAAGCTATAAAGAAACTGCAAATCCACAAGCTGTAGTCCATCAAAATTAGGCTGGACTACCTGACACTCCATCCCTGATTTCCCCAATCCTGTTACTTCTGGATTCTAGTTCTAGAAACTACACTGCTCAGCATGAATTATCTTTCTCTTCTGAATCTCAGTAACTGATCTAGCATCACTTTTGATTGTGCCCACATCTCCCATGGGTTGTCTCACTGCTCTGGTGTGCATCCAGGTTTGAGTTCTGCTATTCTCTTCCCTTCTGCCTATCCAAAGGCTAGGGAAGAGTCAAGGCTATTTTATGTGAGGAAATATTTATTCTGCCTACAGTTACCCCTCTGCCTACCTGTCCACACCTGTGCCGAAGTGTGCTGCCCTTCATTTCAGATGAGAATAAAAAAGTCTGATTCTTAAATTCTTCCAATGGAATGACTATGTGGTCCCTTTCCCATCTGGAATCTAAAACACAAAATTTTCTCTTTGATGAACAGCTGGATTATCTATATCAAGGATCAGCAAACTTTTTTGTAAAGGGCTCAGATAGTGAATATTTTAGGCTTTTTGCACCATTTTGTGTCTGTGATGACTATTCAACTTTGCTATTGTAGCATAAAGGGAACCATATACAATATGTAAAGAATGAGTGCAACTGTATTCTAATAAAATTTATAAAAACAGTCAGTGGGTCAGATTCAGCCTGGAGGCCATAGTTTTCAGACCCCTGATCTATAGGACCAATTCTGGTTAGAGAATCCTACCATCAATTTACTGCAATCTAGAATCTGCCAAAGATTAGTTATGACATCTGATGTTTGGCTGCAGAGTCAAATGGCGACGTTGATTTCTCTCATTCTAACCCTCTCATGATAGGTTGCATGTGGGTTTGGTGAAGTTTCAACACAACATTTCTGCATTGATTTTGAAGGGAAGAAATGCTTAAGGGCAAGATGAGGTAAGGAGAAAGTTGAAATGACTTTGGCTGCAATCAGAAATCTTGACTAACAGTGGATGAACCCAAAGGAGGTTTATTATTCCTACAATTAGATCAGAGTCAGTTGACCTCAGGATAGGTTGAGTGGCTCTGAGATTATCTTTAGGTCACAAGACCCTAGCATTTTTCTTCACTGCTACCTTCACCATATTGGCTTCTCATTGGCTTATCATATGTCACCTCATAGTTTCAAGATAAATATGTACCTCCAAACATCACATCCTCACAAGTCTGCGTCCAAGAATAAAAAGAGGGAATTAGCAAAGGACTTTCATTTTATGTAAATTTCTCTTTTTATGAGAAATGCCAATGCTTCCCCAGGAGTCTCCCAAAAAGACTTTGCCTCATATTAGCCAGAATTAGGTCACATTCTCACCCCTCGCCAGTCACTAGCAAAGAAGAACAGGGACAGTTCAATGGCTTAGAACAACAGGATTCATCCTTTAGGAGTGAGTACTTACTTTCCCCTGAATGAAACTGAGTATTATGCTCAAGGAAGCAGGAGAGGAGGGAGAAGGAAATCTGGGGATGGCTGCTGGGTGGACAACCCGGAGTTCCTACCTTGGAGAATGTGAGGAACATACTAAGACACCAACGCCCCTGTGAAGACAGTGGAATACAGGCCCTGCTGGGTAAGGTGAGGGTGAGGTCCTGCCTTGAATTTGAGCTCCACATGAAACATGGTTCTCCATCACAATGGTTCTAAAACATTAGTGTCCCCAAGAATCACTAGGAGCTCTTGCTAAAATGCAGTGTCCTGGGCCCCTGCCCTGGGAATTCTGATTGAATAATTTTGGAGAGGGGTAGGAATATATTTTTGAGCATGTCCTCAGGACACTTTAGTGCAAGTAGTCTGCTGCTCACACTGTGAAAATCAATCACAGTATGATTTTGAAGCCTTAATGAGAGTAACGTACAAGTTGGAAACAACTGTCATTTTAAACTTCCAGTTTGTCTTAAAAACAAAGATGCAAACATGTAAATACTGGGGGCATACTGCTTCCCTTTGTGCTGAGAAAGAAATAGGCTTGGGCTTTTTTAACCACATGAATATTAAGCCAAAATGCCTATATCAGGTGTACCTCCTGCTGTGCATATATAGAGTTGCAAGACTGAACATGAAATCAAGGTAATTTATATAGATTTATGGTTTGTAAGCTTTCTGGTATTTCCATTCACAGCATAGA
Source organism: Galeopterus variegatus (assembly GCF_000696425.1). Lineage (NCBI taxonomy): Eukaryota > Metazoa > Chordata > Mammalia > Dermoptera > Cynocephalidae > Galeopterus > Galeopterus variegatus. The sequence continues at coordinate 14,778 of NW_007738833.1, forward strand.
ACAGGGGTTCCAGAGAAATTTGAGTTTGATACCAAATGTAAATTTAGATAATATTCTAAACTTCTTAGACTCCGAGTCCACATATATGAAATAAAGAAAAATAATTTACCCATGTTGTATCATAAGGTGATATTTCTAAATTATTTTAAAAAATTATTAAGAAAGAAATTATACATTTAAAGTATTTATCATGGTGCTTGGCTCCTCTAAATGCCCAGTAAATGTTAGTGCTTATTCCGTTTTGTCCTCATCATATTGGTAATAGTGGTGATGGCTTAATTTTTATTTACATGTTTGTAGTTATTAAGGTTGCCTTAGCAATTTTCTCATTTATAGATGTGAAACTGAGTCCCAGCTATGTAAAATAAATTGTCAAATTTCTCAATTAGTTGGCTGAGTTCGGTCTTGAACTCAACTAATTCTTGATTCTGTAATCAAATTTTCTAATAATCCACATGCTAAATTCATAATGAACGAGTGTGACCCAGTTTCCTGGCACACAAGTTAACAAAGAACCCCACTCTGGAAAAGGCTGTTTTATTTCAGCCCCCACATTTTACTTCTCTCTCACTCTCACCAACCTTTGCCCTGGCTGATATTCAGAGACCTACTGGGGTAATTAAAAAGGGGAGTCAGGGTGCTCATTGGTGGACCAGGAGACAAGTCGATGTGGCTCAATCTGCTGGGAATTGTCTGCAATCAATTTCTCCAATGGCCTGTCCAAGGCTGCAGCTGTAAAGAGTTTAGTGAGCTGATCAATGGCGGCCTTGAGTGCAGCGGAGGGACAGACAAAGTGGTGGCGGCAGCCTCAGGGCAGTCTGCAACCAGCAGGCCTGCCCAAGTCCAAGGTCAGCCTCCTGACCCGCTTCCCCTCTCTCCTTTCTATTCAGCTCCCTGGCGGAAGCATCAAAACAAGATGGAGCAGCTGGAAACACACTAAAAATGTTCCTGGAAGCTCTGGGGGGACAAAAACCTCATTTGCTAAAGATAATAAAAATAATAATAATCTCATATTCATCATCATAACCATAATGACAGTGGTTGTAGTAATGACAGGGCACCTGATTTTATCTTCTGTGCTCTGAATGTGAAAGTACATCACTATATCCAAAGGAAAGTCATTTAAGGGTCGTTGTTTTGCAGCAAATGGAATTCATCACATTTAATAAAATGCTAATTGATGTGAAGGAAGGATGCCTGGTTTTACTGGTTATGTACATTTTTTTCATTCATTTAAAAAATAATCAAAAAGAAAAGAAAAGAAATAACTATGCATTACCACGTTATGGCACCTAGCATGAATTACATCTTCAACATAGTAGGTACTAACTTTATTTTTTTTAAATATGCAAAGCACTATGTTATATGTTGTGAATACAAAATTAATGAATAAAATATGCCCCTTGCTCTCTAGGAATTTACATTCTAAAGGTAGCATGAGTTTGAACAAGGGATTATGGTGATAAAGATATGAACTAATAAGTTGTTAAGAAGAAAGGATGGATTCATTCTGATGGAGCCGCGTAGTGAAAGGAATGGGGGTAATTTGAGCTCTGATTTGAAAATTAGATACAATTTCTCCAGGTTAAAAAATCAATTCAAAGCAGAGAGAAAAAGCACGAAGCTAAGAGCGTATACAACAAGCTTGCTGGGTGCCAGTGGTCTGGTGTACCTGGAATATTGGGTGCTTGAAGAGTTACAAAAACACTGGGAAAATGGGTAGGAGCTTAGAGAAGGGTCCTCATTTCACGTGAAGGAATTTACTCATTGTCCTTTCCCATCTGTTGGCAGGTGGGAACCACTAAAAATGAATAGAAGAGGGTGCAGTTGTCATAAGGAAATAGGATCTTTATAAAAAGAAAAGAAATGAAGTGAACAAATTGTGAAGAACAGATAAGAAAATAGAGGCTCGAACAGGTTAAGTAAATTGCTCAGGACACAGCAGGCAATGGTACCTCTTGTGCCCGGCTGTTTTGACTCAAATCGCAGTGTTCTTTCCAACACTTTCTACCAGGATGGCAGGGTGAGGGCACTGATTTTGGAATGAGAACTGATGTGGTTTAAATCCTGTCTCTGCCACTCTGGGGCTAAATGACCATGAGAAGTTTTACTAACCTCCTTGAGGCTCGATTTCTTTATCTGTAAAATGAGAGGAAATGCCTGTATATTGGAATAATTGTGAGAGTTAAATACAATAATGTATGTTAAAGATTTCAGCAGAGCTCTTGGCATATTGTAAGATTTTGATAGATGTTAGATGCCATTGTTATTAATATTAACTTCAAATACCATCCCCGTGTTTCCTTTCTGAACCTTTCTTCCACTTCTTTTGACAACTCTTTGAATACTTCAGTACCTTGGATTAATTTTAGGCATGATGATCGACTGTCTGAAGAGCTATTTTGGTTTGGAGGGACTTTGCCTCACCTTTCTGAACACACCACCCAGCTACACAGCATATATCACATGAAGAATGGGTAGGGGAGATGAGAAAATTTACAAGGGCATGCAAACCATCTTCATGTATTTTAAGAGCTGTCAGTTCTAAAAGGGATAAGATATATTCCTATTTGGCTCCAAAGGTAAGTTTGACCAGTAGGTAAAAGTTATAGGAAAGTTTGTTTTATTTTAATAAAGAAAATTCCAGTGACTGGGGCTGTCTGACAATCAAATGTGCTAAATTGTATGGTAGCAAGTTCCCCATCACTGAAAGGATTCAAGGTGAGATTGATGGCTGCAAAAGGTACCTTAACTGGAGACTGGGTTAAGTAATCTCGAGTGCCCTTTCATTAAAACCATGAAGTCATCCACTCAATATAAATAAAGGCATTTATAAAAGTGTTGGCATTTCAAATGAGAGATTTGATGTAGTAGGATAGGCACACTGAGAGCAAGAGGCCAAATCCAGTCTGTAGGTGTGTGCGTGTTTGCCGTAACAGTAGTAGACCAAATCCTTTCCCTTTCACTCCAGTACACACTATTCCCTATTGTATTACCCTAGTGAATGTTACCCATTTACATTAACTGTCTGATCCTATATGGAAAGAACCCTAAATCAGAAGTCGGGATACTCAGTTCTGCTCTCTGGCTTTGCCAATAATTTACTCTGTTACGCTGGGTCAACAACTTTCCTATCTCAGCCTCAGTGTCTTATCTGTACAATAAGGAAGCTGGACTCAATATCTAAGGTCACTTTCTGCTCTAGAATTCTGAAATCTATTAGTATGAGCAGAAAAACATACTCTAAAGACCTTCTTTGGAAAAGAAATGACTTTCTCTAAACTCCCTTGGAGTACAGTAATGATGTATATTTTTATCATTCGTAAGAAATGGGTAACCATTAATAAAAACTGATTATGGTGCCATCAACCTTTGATGCTTTTCCTGGTTTCCCAAGTTACTGCAAATAATGAGATGAAAATATCCAAATATTGCCAATGTGTTTTCTGCTTTGTGGGATTTGCACTCGACATAGCTAAACCTGCTTTTTAACTCAACCAATTTAGCCTACCAAAGGTTGATTTGTTAGTTGTTGTTGCTGTAGTTCCCCTACAGAGACTTATAGTTAAAAATATGAAAGAAATGACAAGAAAAGGAATTTGAAAGTCTAGTAAAATGGAGTGGTGGAGGGAATATAGTAACTGCCTGGGAACATGGACAATGGTCATGCTGAAGCTTTATGTGTGAGGCTCTTTCCCTCCAAGGAGCAACTCAGCTATGTGACTGGAGTCTGTTTGCTAATTGTTTGACATTGGGAGCACCTCTGTCCCCATTACAATAAAGATCTTCTTATCTGATGATATCAGGATCTATAATTGTAGGTTAATGGAAAGTCAGTTAAAGCTGAAGTATGTTGGAGCATTCAGGAGCAGTCTACTAACTAGAAGGATCTAACTTACAATGGGCATTAATCATACTTCTAGAAAAAATGGAAAGTATCCAGATACTGATTAGTTCAGAAGTCAAAGATGATCATATTAAAACAATTAGAAAATACAGAAAAGCAAAAATAAATGTTCTTGCTGAAATCTATTCAGAGACAATTAGCATTCAGTATAAATACTTCCAGAGCTTCCTCCCTGTAAATATTTTCATTTATATAATTTACACATATACAATTCAGTTGCTTTATAAACTACAGTTTACATAATGTATGTTAAGCACCTTTTTAGAGTATTAAATATAGATACATATTATAATTTTATCCGCAATTTTATCTTCTCATTTTAAATGCCCAGCTATCCCCAAATGTCACCTACAATGCACTTCTATGTTTTTCAGGTTTTCTAGGATGAACATGCATTACTTATGTACTTATAAAGGTAAAAAACAGAAAAACAAACAAAAAATGCAAATATACTGGTTAAGAAGCAGCATAAGTAAAGGTTAACAGTGTGAATTTTGGAATCAAACGTACCTGGCTTTCAGATTTCAAATCTTTCCATATGGACTGTGTGACTTGGGGCAGGTTAACTAATGTAACTGAGCTTCAATTGGTTTATCTAAAAATGGAGGAAAAAAATTAATTACGGAGAGTTGTTAGAAGGATTAAGGCAACCAATATCTGTGTCGTGCTTTGCATAGACTTAGCAAACAATGATAGTTAACGAAAGGTACTATCATCATCATCATCTTCAAGTTAAATGCTTTATCTGATTTTGAAAAAACTGTATGTCAATGCAGAAAAAAATGACAAAAAGTTCTATGTTATATTCTGAAGTTCCTGACATCAGTAACTAAGAATGTTCCTTTGTTCTTGAATATCATGTGTAGGGCTGCCCCACTCCATTAAGAGAATATACCCCTTCCCAAATACAAATAGCTATGACACTTTGAGTCCACGGTTGGTTAGAACTATTTAGGATGATTTACAACAATAATATAAATTTAACCAAATCGTTGGTCACACAATTATGCTAATGAGACTACAGAAGAAGTATCAATGCCCCTGTGTTTTATTTTTAACTGTTTTATTGAGATATTATTCACCCAATTTAAGTATAAAATTCAAAGCTTTTCAGTACATGTACAGGGTTATGCAACCATTATAATGATCAATTTTAGAACATTTGCATCACCCCCAAAAGAAACCCCATACTTATTCGCAGTCACTCAACATGCTTCCCCCAACCTTTTGAAAAACTATCAGACTGTTTTACAAAATGACTGTACGATTTTACATTGTTAACAGCAGTGTGTGAGGATTTTAGTTTCTCCACATATTTGCCAACATTTGCTATTATCTGTCTTTTTGAAGGTTTGTTTCTGGGCTCTCAATTCTATTCTATTTATCTGTATTTCTATTTTTATGCCAATACCATATTATCTGTTTTACTGTAATTTCATGTTGTCTTGAAATCCAAAACTGTGAGTACTCCAGATTTGATCTATTTTTTTCTTACAAGATTGTTTTGCTATGCTGAGTCCCTTGCATTTCCATAAGAATTTTAGAATCAGCTCATCAATTTCTGCAAAAAAGTCAGATGGGATTTTGACAGGGATTGCTTTGAATCTGTAGATCAATTTTAACAATAAGTCTTTGATCCATGAGCATGATACATCTGTTTAATTTATTTCAACAATGTTTTACAACTTTCAGAACATAAGTTTTGGTCTTTTTGGTTAGATTCTCTCATTTTATTTTTGATGCTATTATAAATGGAATTGTTTTCTCAATTCCATTTTTAGATTGTTCATTACTATTGTATGAAAAAACAATTGGTTATTGTATATTGATCTTGTATCTTGCATCTCGTTGAATTTGCTTATTAGCTTTTTCTTAGGACTTTCTACAAACAAGGCCATATATTCTGGAAATAGAGATAGTTTACTTTTTCTTCTCCAATTTGGATGATTTTTGACTATTTTATTGCCTGAATGCTCTAGATAGAACCTCCAGTACAGCACTGAATATAATAGTGTTGAGAGTAGACATTTTTGTCTTGTTCCTGATCTTAGGAGGAATGCTTTCAGTCTTTCAATATGCTTTCTGTTAGCTGTGGGGTTTGCTGTTGGTGCCCTTTATAAGGCTGAGAAATTATTTTTTGTTTCTTGAGTGTTTTTTTATTATAAATGCAAGTTGGATTTTTGTCAAGTGCTTTTTGGTGCTTATTGAAATTATTATGTGGTTTGGGTCATTTGTTCTACTTATATTAATGTGCTGTATTACATGGATTGATTTACATATGTTGAACCAACCTTACATTCCTGGGATAAATCTAGATCATGGTGGATAATCATTTTTATGATTGCTGGATTTAGTTTTCTAGTTTTTGTCTCTTTCTTTAAATTTTTGCATCTATATTTATAAGGTATAAAGTGTATTGGTGTTTATTTATTTATTTTTCTTGTGATGTCTGTCTGGTTTTAGTATCAGAATATGTATTGTCTGGGCCTGCCCGGTGGTGCACTGCTACAGTGCGCTGCTTGGGAGCGTGGCGGCGCTCCCGCCGAGGGTTCAGATCCCACATACAGACCGGCCGCTCGCTGGCTGAGCGAGATGCAGGCGCAACGCCGAGGGTTGCGATCCCGTTGCCGGTCCCGGTCCGGTACGGGCGCGACACTGAGGGTTGCGATTGTTGCCGGTCAAAAAAAAAAAAAAAAAAAAAAAAAAAAAAAGAATATGTATTGTCTTATAGAATAAGTTGGAAAGTGCTTTCTCCTCATTTTTTTTGGAGTTCTTAGTGAAAGATTGGTGTTAGTTTTTCTTTAAAGATTTTGTAAAATTCATCAGGGAATTGGTTCCTGGATTCATCTTTGTGAGAAAGATGAATTGGTTACTAATTCTATCTCTTTTCTTGTTATTCAAATTTTCTGTTTATTTTTGAGTCAGTTTCCATAGCTTGTGTCTTTCTAGGAATTTGTTAATTTATCCTAGGTTATTTAATTTGTGGAATATAATTGTTCATAGTTTTCTCCAATAATTATTTTGATTTCTCCAAGGATGGTAATAATAGCCCTTCGTTCATTCCTGACTTTAGTAATTTAAGTCCTTGATTAATCTTTGTCAGACTAACTAAAGGTTTGTTCATTTAGTTGAACTTTTCAAAGAACCGAGTTTTGGTTTTATTGATTTTCTCTATTTTATATTCTTTATTTCATTTTTTTTCCCTCTGTAGTCTTTGTCATTTTCTTTCTTTTGCTCACTTTGCATTTAGCTTGCTCTTCTTTCTCCAGTGTCTTAATACAGAAAGTTAAGTTATTTATTACCCCTACACTTTGATGAAGTGTAGGCTTTGATATAATAGTCATGGTAGTCATAGCCACTATTTATTACCTACTGGTTAGACATGTGCATACATTATTGCTAAACTTTGTAGTAAGCCTGCAGGACAGCCATCCTTATCTCCATTTTACAAATGAGAAAATTGGGGTTCAGAGGAACAAATTGAATTGCCCAAGGCTACATAGCAGAGCCAAGAATTATATCCAGTTCTATCTAGCTCAAAATTGGTGCTGTTTCTGCTCCACTTAGAAAAAGAGTAAGGAAAAGTCATAAAATTAGAAGTTATTACATCCAAGTTTAATGGAACTAAATGCATCAGTGTAGATCCTGTCTGAAACTCGGTTTTCTCAATCATTTGCAGAGTCAGTACCTTCTTATTCTTTGGGTCTTAGCTTCTGCATCACTTATTTTGAGAGTTTCTCTGACCACCCTTCTTTAAAAAGCCCTTTCTTTTTAAGGGCTATTTAAAATAATTTTATTTTTTTCTTTTGTTTACTTAGCACATTTGTTAATGTGCTGTCATCTACTTGTTTATTTACTTATGAGTTTTGTATCTATATGGTGCTTTTTGTCTTCTCTTCCCCATTAAAATTCAAAATCCATGAGGTCAGAAGATGTGCCCGTCTTGTTCTTTTTATTTCAGTTTTCATTATAGATCCTGATTCATAAAACATGCTCATTAAATACTTGTTAATTAAGTTAATTGGTAAGACAAAAGATAGCTAAAGTCTTTCTGTTCAGATGCAAAGTTATGAAATGCTCTTGTAGTTGCTATCCAGGAACAAAAAATTCATTCAAAGAAACTCAATAGAAGTGAGAAATGCTCATGGAACTTAACTTCCAGGCCTTACAGAGACTAGAATACGATTATCAGGTGTCTGCTAGCTCCCTCTCACTCTCTCTTTCTTGCTCTCTCTCTCATGCTCTCTCTCTCTGTCTCTCTCTCTCAGATTATTTGACTTCCCATATCTGCTTCTGTTTACCCATGTGCTCCAATCTCCTATTTAAAGACCACCTACTTCAGATTAAACATAGTCCATCATGGCTACTCCAAATGGTTGTTTTAACCCTTGAGATAACTGACTTTTATAGCTCTCATGCCCACAGCTAACCGAGCCTTTCTTTCAGGTTAGTAATTTAAAATTCCAGAGAGAGGGAGTCTGATTTGCCCAGTGGTTCAGTGGTACTTCTCTGAGCTAATGTGACCAACAGGGAAAGGTCATATAGTACATAGAGAAGCCCTTTCTCTACACTTGGGCTATAAATGGCCAGGGTTGGAAAATGATTGGCAAGTCAACTACAAACTTCAAATTTTACATTTAAAATTTTAAATTTGTATGTATAGTATCCATGTGAATGACCAAGTTCACATGGATGGTAAGTGAGATTGGACTGCCAGATATTCTTGTTCCCAACAAACATAGTTATTTGGGGCAGAAATGACATTCAGAATATCCTGTCCTGGACCCACAAGGTAGAGCCCGTTTATAAAATTCCTTCTTTCAGGAACTGGGAATCTGGCTACCATCCATTATGGAAGATTCAGCCTAGAGAAGGTCTTTTGCCTCCTGCTGCTGAGGAAATTGCATTATTGGATTTTTAAATAAACCATTGGCCAGAATATCTAAGAGCCTTTCTTGCAGACCTTGACAGGTTTATTTTTCTTAAATTAAAAATCCTGGCCTGGAGCTAAATGAAAATGTCTTCAGATTTGCAATCAGTACTTGTGTTTCATATTTGAAATGCATGTTAGAAACTGGAGTTTGGTGTGACCTGATCCTGGACTCCATTCAGAAGATTGCTGACTCCCTTGGATTTAGGTGGTTTGGGTGGGAAATGTCTTTGTCATTTCCAGGGAGCAGGGAAGACATGCAGTTGCCCCAGTGCATGGATGTCATTTTCCTCCTTCTTCTTTGTACAGACTGACTGCAGTTAGTTAATCAAAACACCCTATGTGATTGAGAAAATAAAGGGCACAAGAAAGATCCATAACTGTGTGTAAGGCCTTATTGCCAACTGTTCTAAATCAGGAGAGAATATAAATGTGTGCACACAGACTCCTGTCAATATGGACCAAGGGCACTAAAAATTGTCAACGCCAAGTCCGCATATTCAGAAATGCATGAATTAGAGGTCAGTTTACATTTTCAAATACAATAAAATTGTTACAATAAGGCTATTAGCCCACATTAAAATAACAGCCACTTGCAAGAACTATGGTAGGATTTTTCACAAGAATGTTTGGATTTCACACAGGTACCTCACAAGCTGTCAAGAAGGTAATGGCTTGGGGCTTGAATTAACAAATAATTATCTTCTTCTGTAAAAGGGTAAATAAAACCCTGTTCATGTATTTACTTTATTTACTTGCTTATTAATACCCTCCCTGGTTCTACAAAGATTCATGTAGGATTCTGACTTTTTAAAAAAATTTCCCTATTAGAAATTCAGTTTTTACATCTAAGCTTAATTGAGAATGTTAAAGCAGGGTAAAGATTCTGGAGGATCCTCTCCACTAACACCCTTATCCCAAACATCACCACTGTACGTATTTGCAACTAACACTCAGAGTGAAGCAGCTTATCTGAATCCCCCCAATCAGTAAATAAAAGAGTTAATGCTTCAACTTTCTCATCCTCTGACTCCATACTCAGCCCTTTTTCACTATCTGTGCCATCTCTGATTTGGATCACACCAATCAAGGGCCTGCTCAGGGCCAGGCCCCAGGCTGTAAACTAGGCACAAACAGATCAAAGAAACATGGTTCTGGCTGTCCAGGAGGTCATGGTCTAGGAGAGAAACTGACAAACAGAAATACTTGTGACCTGACTAGAGCAATAACTATGGGAGAAATTGAAAGAGTTATTAAAGAATTGATTTCTGGAAAACTGCTGGTCCCAAACAACTGGCTTTTTTTGCTAGGTAATTTCTTTTCAACTTTCAAGAAACAGATAATTCTCATACTAGATAAACTGCTCCAAAAGCAAAGAAGTTGAACAGCAATTTCATTCATGGTACGAAACAAGCAAAACTTGCCAAAAACAGTATGCACAAACCTGATGAGAAACAGACATTAGGGGCTGTGTTTCTACCACACGGCCCAGCCAAACCTAGGTGGTGTTGAAGGAACTAGATGTGGAGCCCTGAACCACAGTTGACCAATCCTTTGGCTGGTCAGCAACAAATCAGTCTTTCTCCTGAGCAGTTGGACATAAAGTCAGAGAGAAGACATGAGTACGTGCTGGGTGTTGGCACTAAGAAGACAGATGTACACTTAGCTGCTATTTGCAAGCAGAGAGAATTTTCTAAGAAAGAAAAAACTGAGACAAGGAGAGACTAGACTCAAGAAATAGAGGGAAACAAGATGTCGTGTAGTTCTTAGGGGACAAAGAGAGTGTTTTTTGTTTCTAGTAGCTCTGCAGCTCCAGTTCCCATGAGACCAGGCTGTGTCAGGTCCCTGTTTCCATGGTATTGCCTGCTGTGTCCTTTCAGTAATAATCCCTCTGCCACCCCCACCAGATCCATTCACTTTTTTGACATAGGTTTCTATTCTTTGCAATAAACATTGTTTTACTTGAATAATAATGGCTGAAAATGAGCAGACAAAATTATCATTATTTGCAAAAAGGATATTTTGATACCTAGAAAACTCAAGAGAATCAACTGAACATCTATTAAAATTAAAAAGCTAAGCAAAGAGACTGGTTACAGGATAAATACACCAAAAAAAAAAAAAATAGCATTCTTTTTCACAGGCAATAAGTAGTTGGGAAATATGATTTTAAAATATCTTATTTATAATAGCAACAGAAAACTTAAAATGCCTATGAGTAGCTTTAACAAGAAATATGTAAAATGCTTATGAAGAAAACCACAAAACTTTACAGTGAGGTATAAAAAATATTTGACTGAGTAGTAAAATGAACAGTATTCCTGAGAAGACTCAATAATATAAATAAATCAGTTTTTCCTAAATTAACTTTGGAGGTTTGCCATATTTTCCAATCAAAATCTTGACAGGATTTTTGGAAAATTAACACAGTGATTCTGAAACTCATCTGCAATAATGATAGGTAAAAATAGCTGCCATTTTTGAAAAGTAAGAATTATTAGAAAGATATACTCTCCCATATAGTACAGCAAAAAATAAAAAATAAAAATATGTTTTTGGTGTAAAAATATGTCAATGGAAAAAATGGATACTGAGAAAAAGTTTCCATTTACACACACACACATACACACACACACACACAAATTTAATACATCATTAAATGGAACCACAAATCTGTGGGGAAAATATTATTTTTAATGCATGGTTCATAGTTATGAGCTCCCTTCCCAAGGCGTTAAAAATCCTGGGGTGTAGGAAAGCATTCCCCAAAACTGTCTACTTTAATGAATTGCAGATTTATTAAAGAACTAAATGTAAAAGTAAGAAATATTGACACAATCAAATTGAGGGATAAAGGAAAAGAAGATACTTTAAGTTTAAAAAAGAAAGAAATTACATTAAAAAAATTAGATGTTACTATATAAAATATAATATACATATACTTAAACATCAAAGACGAACTTGAAATACTAAGAAAAAACCTTGAAAAATTTCAAACAAATGTAACAGAATAAGAGTTATGTTTAAGACATAAAAGAAATTGATGCAATATATTGAATTGCAAAATATTTCAATTTATAAACTGGCCATAAAATATCATAAATAATTGACAAAAGAGGAGATACAAATGCTGAATAAACATATGTTTTGAAAAGGCAAACTCACTAGCAATTAAATAAATGCAAATTAACACAATGAGCTATTATCCTCACCTCTCAAATTAGCAAAACTGGGAGAAAAAAATTCTCCAAACAGGGATCTGTGAGATAGTGCTCTTTTCAGCTGCTGGGAATATAAATTTCTACATCTCTTGAGAAAGCAATCTAACAATTGTATCTAGAGGCAAATATATTCAGATATTTTAAAGTAGTATTCCCATTTATAAGAGCCAAGGAAAATAATTTGTAACAAAGACAGAATACACAAAGATTTTCATTGCAGAGATTTGTGTGTACGCACATGTTTTAATTATAGCAAAACTAGAAGCAAAAATATGCTCAGAAAGAAAGGATTAATTAAAATTACAATCATCCATATGATGGAAATTGACGTAGTCATTGTAAATTAGGCTTGGGAAATTTTTTTTTTAATTTTAATAGCTTTATTGAAGTACAATTTTCATAACATAAATTCCACCCATTGTAAGTGTAAAATTCAATAATTTTTTAGCAAATTTATGGAGTTGTATAACCACCAACACAATCCAGTTTTATCACATGTTCATTACCCAGAATATTTTCTTACGACCTTTTGAAGTTAGTAACTCTTGTACCCCTAACCCCAGGAACACACTAATCTGTTTCTTTTCTCCATAGAGTTAACTTTTCTGAACATTTCATACAAATGGAATTACACAATATGTGGTCTTGAAAGATTTTTAATTTAAAAAATAATCAATATTATGTCTTATATTTTCAACAATGCAAACACCCCTCCATATAGATTGCAATCTCAACTAAATTAACACAGGCACCAAAAACAGCTCAAACACTGAACCATGTCAGTGATTTTGTGTGGGAGACAAGATTACAAAAGATTTTCAAATTTTTTGAAACATATTTTTGTGTTTTTATGTATATGTGTAAAGGAATATATGTATTGCTTTTAGAATCTGAAGCAAGAGAGAGAGAAATGGGAAAAGTCATCTCACTATAATGAAATAAGTGCTTCAATGAAGGTCATCGCTTTGAGAGCACCAAATCTGTTTTGGGGAGTGATCTCACTCATTGGTGGGAGCTAAAAAATAAACAAATTAATTCACCCACATACACACACAAAAAAAACCGGGGGGGGGGGGGGGGAAAAAAAAAAAAAT
>NW_007738833.1:28915-40791 GCF_000696425.1 Galeopterus variegatus
TGGGAGAGAGGGAGGAGGGAGGGAGGTGTCGGTGATGGGCCATAATAATCATATACATTGTATATTGACAAAATTAAAATTTAACGAAAAAATAAATAAATAAATAAATAAAATAAAATAAAATAAAAAAAGAAAACATTGCAATTGGAGGTTACAGAAGTCGGTCTATGGGGAAAAGCGAGGAAGGTCATTCTGGGTAGGTCCAACTTCGACAACAGAAAAATAAATTTGCAGAGTTAAAACACTAATGTGAGAGATGTAAAGGTGACAATAAGTTATCATCTAGTTGGAGAGTAAAGCATGCAAAAAACACCTGGAAGTGTAAGCTAAGGGAGAGATGAGCAATTAAACAGTAAGCCATGAGATTTGGGAGTAGATTTGGGGTATGGGAGAAACAAAACAAAACAAGACTCAGAGGAAACAACATTGAGTTCCCAGGTGAGTACTCCCTTCCCAGACTTCCAACCTATCCATTCATGTACTCCTATCCACCTTTCAATATGCATTCTCTTTGTCTGACCCTTTCTCCAATTCTGCTGTATTCATTACTCTCCAAAAACCATTCCAAAAAGGATAGAAGGAAAATCATCATCTATTCAACTCTGGTAAACTCTGGTGTCATTAGTTTTCTCAGCAGAGAAACCAAGTACTAAATTTAGGGTGAAAATGCTGCTATGATTTCAAGATGTTTAGCTTGTGCCTTTTTGAAACCTTCCCACCTGAGAAAAGAAGGTGATTTTACATGGAGGGTAACTGAGCAACTCATCAGCCCAATTAGATGCTGGCTTAATTCAGTAGCAATCCTATACTGAGCCTCTTTCCCTACATAAGACATTGTGCCAAGCTGATGCAAGATATGAGAATTAATGGATAACAAAGAATCTCTAATTTAATAAATGTGTAACCTAAACTACTAAGTTTCAAACTTGGATGCACATGTAATCACCAGGGAGTTTTTAAAAATACTAACACTCAGATTACACCCCCAGAGATTCTGATTTAATTGGTTTGGGATGTGGTCTGGGAATCAGGCATTGTAAAAGCTTCCCAGGTGATTCTAATGGGCAGCCAAGTTTGGGAACTACTATCTAAAGGGAGTGGAAGACAAAATGTTTAATCATAAAGCAGCCCTTATCACATCACTTCCCTGGATCAAATCCTTAATGGCTTCTCTATTGCCTGTGGAAATAAGTTCAAACTCTCATTCGGCATTCAAGGCCCTATGTAATCTAGGACCTATTGAACCTTTTTCCTCTAAGTTTTCCCTAAAAGAAGGTCTATTGCCTGAGCATCCCTCACTCCACTCCAGAAACAGAAAATAGGCTGATCTCTGCCAACTCTAATTGATTGCTATTAGCTACCTTGGGAAAGTATGTTTTGAAAGATCAAGAGACCATTATAATACTCCACAGGAAGATATCATGATCTGCCATGCAATGTCTGCCATGGTCAGGGAATGGAAAATGGTAATTTCAATACTAGACATTTGCAAGCTGGCATTATTCTTTTGTTTGCACTGTGTCCTTTGTCGAGGAATGTCCTCCAGACCATCCCTTCAAAGCACAGAACAGGGGCCTCTTGTCCTTGGAGCCTTCCTCTTGTTCTCCAAATTCTCCATATCCTACCTCTGAGTTCATCAAGCCTTCCTCTGAATCCCCACTAGCACTCTGTTGTCAGTTTTACTATAGAAGTCAGTATCAGCATTTGTGTACATGTCTCAAATACTTTATGACATAGTTCTCAAACTTTGGCTTACATTAGAATCACCTGAGGGTTTTGTTAAACACACATACAGTTTCCAGTTCAGTAGGCCTGGGGAAGGACTCCAGAACGTGCAAATCCAACAAGTTTCCAGATGATGCTGATGCTGCTGGCCTGGGTTCCACACTCTGAGAACCACTGCTGTATTACACTGTAATCTACAAGGTCTGTCACAACTTCATCTTTGCATTTCTTTTAGCAATACCCCATACATAGTAGGTACTTATTTTTCATTGAATTAAACCACAGCAACCCAAGACAGATAATATGTGAGAAATGACTGATGCAGACACTCGTTCTAAGAAGTTACGCTGATTTTGGAATGACAAAAAAATCTTAGATGACAGATTATGTTTCAGACAGAAGGAGAAAAATAGAGATGACTCCTTGTTCAGTTTCTGGAGCTGGGGTCACAGAGATGAAGAAGCATTTTTGAAAGATGCCAGGATGGTAACTTGGAGACACATTTAGCTATTGTCTCCACATCAGTCTCCAGCAAACAGGACCTGCACTGACTATGGATTTAACAAGGAGGAACAGAGCCTCAAGTGTGATCAAGGGTGAAAGAAAGCAAAAGGGTTGAGGGAGACTCCAGGAGGGTTTTATTTTGATCTGTGGAAATATGTCTCCATTGGATTTATTGAAAGCCACGCCAAGGCTGGTGGGGAGATAGGTGAACTATTAGAAGACGTATGAGAAGGCTCACAAGGAAAGTTTCCCCAGTTCTCACCAGCCAGCCAGGTTTTAAAATCCATTTCAGCAATTGTTTGGAGCTGTCAGAAGTCTCTGTCAGATCGATAGATTACTGTGGAATTTGCCCAGACTGTTGGCCAATCAAAATGTAAATTCCAGATAAATTTAATACATAAACCAACTTGTCTTCCTCAAGCCATTTTGAAAGTCATGAAAAGTAATTTGACTTTTCCTCATGACTGTCATGCAGGAGACACATTTCTGCCAGTGTTAAGTATTTATTTGGCCTTAAAACTCATTGTGGGCTGGGAGGCAGTGGAGGTACAGGGTATATGTACATTCACGGTCTTATCATACATGTTCTTCAGAGGGAGCTGGAAGGTTCGAGTATTTGGGCACCCTTTATTGAAAATATATACATTGACATGACAATGTGTGGCATCTTTATACACATAAAGGTGCTATGTGCACAACGTTGCTTACAGGATATGTGATTAAAAAGTCATGAACTCCCTATTTATGTTTCTCATGGGCGATCTCATTTCCTAGAACATGCAATATGTCTGGATGCATGATTGTGTGTATGCATGTTGCAACTTATCTTTTCCAGTGAGAACCATAAATCTTTACACTGAAAGAAAAAATGTATAGCCCAGCCAAATGGCTCCAGGCCCGAAGAGAAAGTATGCTTTAGAGACATGTTCTAATTTTTCACACTGAAAAAAGTCGTAACTGGAAAAGCATGTAGCTAGGAGGTAAAAGGCTTTGAACTCAGGAATGTCTGAAGTGGGGATTTTTCATCGAATCATTTATCCTGTGGTCACTATATTGCAGATTCCTTACTTCCATAGGATGTCAGTTTATAAAACACTTTTACATCCACAGTGGCATCAATACCCACAATTACTAACTGAGATAGCTGAATGGCCCTCATTTCACAAGAGAAGAAATCAAGACCCAGGCAGGTAACCAGGTAACATGGCTTGACCAAAGCCATAGAGTAGAGGTAGAACCAGGGCTTGAATCCAGGTAAATAGTCTCCACTGTATCCTCAGATGCTCTTTCTACTCTATTCTACCCTACTCTGTCCTTTTATGCAATGTATTAACTGGGCCCTTACGTTAGTTTTCTATAGCTGCTATAACAAAGTACTACAAACGTGGTAGCTAAAAACAACAAACATTTTATTCTCTTACAGTTCTGGAGGCCAGAATTCTGAAATGAGCCTCACTAGGCTAAAATCAAGGTGTTGGCGGAGTTGCATTCATTCTGGAGACTCTAGGAGAGATTATGTTTCTTTGCTTCTACCAGTTTCTAGAGGCCACCTACATTTCTTGGCCCGCGGCCCCCTTCAAAGCCTAAACTGTCAGGGGGAGTTCTTCTCATGCTGCCATTTCTCTAGCATTTTTCTTCTGCTTCTCTCTTCCTTTTCATAGGCCTTTCAAATTACATTGGGTCCCCCCAGATAATAAGATAGAAATAGTTTTCCCATCTGAAGGTCAGCTGATTAGCAACCTTAATTTCATGTAATTCCTCTCTGCCATGCAACCTAACATATTCACAAATTCCAAGGATGAGGATGTATATCTCTTTGAGGAGAGAGTATTCTGCCTACCACAG
Organism: Galeopterus variegatus; assembly: GCF_000696425.1. Classification (NCBI taxonomy): domain Eukaryota; kingdom Metazoa; phylum Chordata; class Mammalia; order Dermoptera; family Cynocephalidae; genus Galeopterus; species Galeopterus variegatus. Next base: position 32,990 of record NW_007738833.1, read on the forward strand.
CTCTATCGCTTCCTAGCTTCTAATGGGTTCAGCCGATGGGGAGCATCAACTGAGGAGATCAAGAGGGGAAGAGAAAAAGGAGCAAGTATTTATTTCCCTTGTTCTCTCCATGTGCTGCATCTCTGCTAGGGAGCCTCACTCCGTTGAAGCCATAGCTCTGCTAGGTGGCCCTTTTCTCCAGCTACAGCTTTGTCGGGGTCCCAGCAGCCACTCCCTTTTCCTGTTCCATCAGGCCTTGGATGGTAAAAGCTTCCCTTTGTCATTATCCCTAAGCTGCTTTACCATCCCTCAGAGCTTTCATCTCCACACCTTTGTCAATAGTCCTTCCGTTAAACCATCTTCAGTAACTCCTGTAATTGTGGCATCCGTGGCTTGCCAGAACTCTCACTGATGGATGAAAGAAATGTCTCCCAAGGCCAGGTATTGCCCCTACACCGCAGTTGGCTAAATCAATGGGATAACAACTGTGGATACGGTACAGTGAAGGTGAAGGACATGATTACGTTTCAACGATAATTTCCACTTTTCTCCCTGCTCCGCATATAAAATCAGGGCTAAACTGACATCGCTGATTACAAATATTCTTACTTTAATTAATGGAAGGGGACTAGCTTGGAAAGCAGAAGAGAGAATTCTCTCTGGTCCAAAGTGGCTCAACAAATAATGGGGAAAGTGTGCATAAGTCTGGTAAATTCTAAAACTCTGAAACAACTAAGTTCTCTGCTCACTCCAGTACCATTTCTCATTCAACTCTGCAACTAGCTGGCTGTACGATGTGGAATAAATGCCACCTTTCTTACTGTATTATACAGGGCCTACCACATGGGCCCTTGTCTGTCTCTCCAATCGTATCTCTTACCACATCCTCCCTACCCCCCACCACTCTACCTCAGCTACCCTGGCCTGCTTTCCATTCTTCTAACTGGAAAGACTCTTCTTACCTGTGGCCTTTGCCCTTGCTGTCTCTCTCCCTAGAAACTTCTGTATTCAGATCTTTCTTTACTTTCTATCTTTTTCTAATAAAATACATATTCCAAAAGGCCAATGGCCTTATATGTCTTGTTCATTGCAATATCTCCAGCCCCTAGAACTGTACCTAGCACATAGCCAAAGCCATTATTAAATCTAATTTAGTGATATAGTGTAACATTTTTTCAAAATGTATTATGTGCCAGATACTGCTTTAACTGCTTTATGTGCATGTACTCACTTTATTCTCTATAGCAACATGATGAGGTTGATGTTACTATTATCCCCAATTTACAGATAAAAAACTGGGACTTCCAAGAATCATGAGTTTGATCGTCCCCAGTTACAGATTACACAGTTGGTAAATAGCAGAGGAGGGTTTTGAACACAGACTATTAGCTGAAGGGGCTGTTTTAATCACTGTACTGTACTCTCCATCCCCTACACAAGGATGTGCTCTGGGCCTTCGTGTATGTTTTCTTGCCATTCACTTTCCCTCTCCACTCTTTGGTGCCCAATCGAATGTGACCTCCTACACAGATTTCTATATTGACCCCTGATGCTTTTCTTTGCTTTCTTTCTATTTCATATTATACTATGCATGTTCATTATAATATGTGTCGAATCATGCCATAAACATGGGCTAATTTTCTAATTGTTGATTCGCTAAGGCAGAAACCCTCATTATGTACCTCTAGTGTTCAGCAGAGAGCATATTAGGTGCTCAATAACTGGTGTATATTAGACGTGCTGTGTTTTAGACACTCAACAATTGCAGCGTGGTGCAAAGTTTTGGTCAGTTTATGCCAAAGTTCCAAAGAATATTTGAATCAATACACTTAACAAGGAAAAGATGAGACAGGATGTGACTGGAGCTTCATCGTGGAACTAGACTCGGACAACAGCACCCACACAAAAGTCGGGAGGATAAACACATTTCCAGAGAAGTAACTACAACTGAGACATGGCCATGAACTCAACAGTTCGTCAAAGTCAAGTGCAACACATTCCCACCGCTGCAGTCTGGACTTTCTCCTCCAGTCCCTTGTCCATGTGCTCATTCATATATCACAACATTTGCTTCCGTTGCTCCCACTGCCTGGTGAGCCCTCCCTTCTCCAGGTCACCTAACCAAATTCGATCATTTATCCTGGAGAGTTTTCAAAAAGCACATCAAATGTGTTAGGGATTAGCTAAGAAATGTGGTTTCATTAAATAGCCATTAGTTCTAAAATGATAGCAATTGTGAAACAATAGGGATGAAAAATAAGAACATCAAAAAGAAAAGGGAGAAAGGCTGCAGTCTGGACTTTCTCCTCCAGTCCCTTGTCCATGTGCTCATTCATATATCACAACATTTGCTTCCGTTGGTCCCACTGCCTGGTGAGCCCTCCCTTCTCCAGGTCACCTAACCAAATTCGATTATTTATCCTGGAGAGTTTTCAAAAAGCACATCAAATGTGTTAGGGATTAGCTAAGAAATGTGGTTTCATTAAATAGCCATTAGTTCTAAAGTGATAGCAATTGTGAAACAATAGGGATGAAAAATAAGAACATCAAAAAGAAAAGGGAGAAAGCTGTAGGTGATTGGGTGATTCACACGCCTCTGTTAGAGAGTTTGTTTTGTTTATCAAAACAGTGGGTGATAAAAGCCACAGAAATGGGGAAGAAACCTGCAGGGAGACTGAGGTGGGGCTAGAAAAAGATGGATGACACCAAAAACAGAATTGGCTCAAAAATGTTTGGGTTTTGGGCCGGCCCGGTGGCGCACTGCTACAATGCGCCGCTTGGGAGTGTGGTGGTGCTCCCGCCGAGGGTTCGGATCCCACATACAGACCGGCCGCTCACTGGCTGAGCGGGTGCGGGCGCAACACCGAGGGTTGCGATCCCGTTGCCGGTCCCGGTCCGGTACGGGGGCAACTCTGAGGGTTGCGATCCGTTGCCGGTCACGAAAAAAAGACAAAAAGGAAAAAAAAAAATGTTTGGGTTTTACAACCATATAAACATCTCATATAATAACAGTAACATCAATCCTAATAATAACAATAAGCAACCCTTGTTATTGAACTATTAGCAATAAAAATATCTGCTATTGTGAGCATGAAATAATCTAGCCCTAAGAATTGGATATCCCCACCACTGACAAATAAGTGTCCTTTTATACTAGGAGGCTCCTCAAGAGCCTGATTGCCTTGTTTTCGCAGATCAGGCTGAGGTGCTCATTCCTCATGGTTCAGCTGAAATTCTTCCCCATCCAGGCTGCTCCTGTCCTCCTCCACCTCTTTCTTATGTCCCAAACATCTAAATTAACGCAGATCAGGCTGAGGTGCTCATTCCTCATGGTTCAGCTGAAATTCTTCCCCCATCCAGGCTGCTCCTGTCCTCCTCCACCTCTTTCTTATGTCCCAAACATCTAAATTAATGATTTGGAGTATTCTCTAAATACTTATCTATTTCTCTCCTCCCAAGAAAATTATGAACTTGCAGAAAGGCAGAACTCTTCTTTCATGCCCTTAATGCCCAGCAATGATAGGGATGGGGGCAGATCTGACCCTCAATAAGTGTGGCTTGAGCTGAATAAGAATGAACTTTGCCAAAGGTTTTGCAGAATGTTGACAGATGTTGTACAGGTGTGTGAGTCAGGAGGGGAGGGGATGGCAGTCTCTCTGGTCAAATCCATTTGGGAAACACTAGGTTAAACAAAGTTTAACAGTTTTCCTCCCTACAGGTCTTCTCTATCCCTTTGGTATGCTAATGTGCATTATGAATCTCCAACAGAGGGCTTTCCTGGGCAAAATTTCCAACCAGTGTTTGCCAAGGAAGCCTTTATTTTACAGAGAAATATATGAAATTAATGTTTCACTGAACATACTTGGAAAGCATTGAATTGAATTAAATAAATTGTAGATCAAGAAAAAACCTTCAAGATTACTTTTTCCAATCCCCTCAGTTTCCCCATATGAAAAATGGGGACGATACTACCAGCTAATCCAAAAAAAATTGTTATGAAGATTAAATAAGTAAATATATTCAAAAGACTTAACATATCAATTGATGCTTACCATTATCATTTTATAGGTGAAAATGTAAGTTTCCACTTCATGTGGCTTCAGATGTCAGAGTCAAGTCTTTGGAATCAGACCAAGGTGCAGCTGGCCTGCATGACCTTGGGCAGGTGATGCGAACTCTGTTATCTTTTCCTCCACAGCCTAATCTGTAAAATGGGGCTGGTGATAACCAACTTCATGGAGTTGTTATGGGGAGGAAAGCAGGGAATGCAGGTAAAGGGCTTAGCTCAGAAACTGGTACCTAGGGCCCATCCAATAGGCATAGATCTTAGTTATAACAAGTAATATTCACTGAGAGTTTCTTTCAATGCAAGTGCTGCAAAGGGTCTATATGTATTAACACATGATCTTATTAAGCTTAAGAGGGAGATATTTTCAGTCCCATTCAACACAGGAGCAATTAAATATCAAAGAAGTGAAACAACTTGCCCAAGGTCATATAGCCAAGAAGCAAGAGTTAAACCTCATCACTGACTCTGGAGCCAGTGCTCCCCACAACTGCCCTTCTGCCTCTCTGCTGTATCCCACCCTCATCCCCACCCACGATGAATAGCACTGGTTGAGTCTAGTACTTTACTCCTGGTGTATTACTGCTGGAGTGCTCAAGACAGGAAGTATTCTTCCAGGTGACACCTTAGACCCTCAGGGGTCTTGATTAAGGCTTCCCCTAAGTCTGGGCAGCTCAGGTCCTGCCCCAAGCTGAGAAAGCCGCAGCCAGGGGCTGTGGTTTACAGAAGTCTTGTCTTTGTTACTCTATCCGGGCCTGTCCAGGCAGGTAGAATCCAAAGTCAGAGGCCCTCTCCTAAAGGATCTGGGGATGCAGTGAGGGTCAGATATCTGGGACACAGTGTTCTTGAGTCCCTGTCCAGAGAGGCCCAAGGACCTGGCCATTCACAGTGTCAACCCAACTTGGATTCCCTCTTAATAAGACCACATGAGGAAAAGAACAACCACCCACTATCTCCTTCTCTGGGCAAACAGAGGCCTCAAAAAGGAAAGTAATTTGCCTTTCATCACTGAGCCAAAAAGTTGCCAAACAGGGACTTGAAATTGAATACTCTTTCCCCAAACTCTTTCTACACATCTCTGAACATGCCCAGCAAACAAAGAGGGGCTGGAAGGAAAGAACTGCAGGTGGACTTAAGGGCACATTTATCCAGAGCAAGCTTTTATCTGCAGACTTGATGCAAAAGGCCCTGGGTTTAACTAAACCCTGCAAGTCCGGAGATGACCACAGTAAGAAGCTGTGTCTATGGCCAATTCTCTCTGGAATTATAAGCTGAGACCAAGACATCCATTTCTTTTCCTCCCAGAGTGTCACCTGATGGTTACTGGGGTCATGTCAGCATTTCCAGGAGGCATATTTATGTAGTGCTTTTAACAAGTGAGGCCATGGCCATTATCCCACAGCTGGGCTGGGTCAGGCAATCAAAGCATTACATCATCTCAGTTGAGTAGTTTTGGAAAGAGGAGCCAGAAGAAAAGTGGAAAGGAGCCAGGATGATGGGGAGGGGAAAAAAAAAAAAAAAAAAAAACATATGTTGAGCAATTAATATATGCCAAATTCTAGACCAGGTGCCTCACAGACATTTTCAGATCTAATCTTTGCAAGAGTCCTAGAAAGTAAATATTAAACTCCAGTTGTACGGATGAAGAAACTAGCCAGAAGGGTTAAAGACCTTGGAAGTCCTAAGATTCTACACATGTGTGGGATAGACCCAGATCTCTCTGACTCCGGGGTCTGCCCTATTTGTCTGTTTCTGTCCACCTCTGTGTCTTCAGAGTCCAGTGCTGATAGCAATTAATATATGCCAAATTCTAGACCAGGTGCCTCACAGACATTTTCAGATCTAATCTTTGCAAGAGTCCTAGAAAGTAAATATTAAACTCCAGTTGTACGGATGAAGAAACTAGCCAGAAGGGTTAAAGACCTTGGAAGTCCTAAGATTCTACACATGTGTGGGATAGACCCAGATCTCTCTGACTCCGGGGTCTGCCCTATTTGTCTGTTTCTGTCCACCTCTGTGTCTTCAGAGTCCAGTGCTGATCCTCCCATTAACTTACTACAGGCGAGCCCTTCTCTCTGAGCTTCTCATTACTTGTCCTAAACAATGATAGTGCTTCCCTCTTCTAGAGACTGCAGGGCTTGAGGACTTTAAAACATTTTGATCAATGAAGCCACAAGTGTACAGTCTTTTTATAAGTGGTAAGAAGAAGGAAACTACAATATATCTATCTCATATACATAATATGTATGATATACATATATGTATATATGTATGTACATATATATCTGTGCCAATATATCTCAGCCAATCCTTTCCCAAAGTCATCCTTAAACCATCCATTGTGTGCTCCCTTTTCTGACATGTTGGTGCCTCTAGTGTCTACCTCTTTGGGAATATAAATATAACTTGAAATCATGTAATACTTTACTTTGAAAAGATCCACTTAACATCCTTTCAACATCCTAATCTCTCATTGCATTATTGAATGATTTATTCTCATAGTTTTGTGCAAAGTGTGGAGTACTTCATGTGCTTTGTGTACTTTGTGTGCTTTGTGAGTTTTTCTCCCTAAATCAAAGCTAATGTTCTCAAGACTGTATTTCTCTTGTAGGAACATGGTCACCAGAGCTAGACCAGGTTCAAATCCTGCTCTGCCATTTACCTGCTATGATCTTAGACATATTACTTACAATTCCTTCCAGATGTAAAATGGGGCAATATTAGTACTTACCTTTCATGTAATAAGATTGTATATGTAAAATGTTTAGAACAGGTCCTGGAACATAGTAAGTGTTCAGTAAATGTTGTGATGATTAGTTCACTCCTGCTCTAGGCACATAGATTGTATTATATTATCTATGAATATTGTTTGTTTGAACTTGTTTTCCAGTATGATTAACAGAGTCAGTTTGAAAATGCAGTTGATCTGGTAAATCATTACTTCAGTGGGGATTGTACAAATAAACACAGAAATGAGTATATGATTACAAACTGTAACTAGTGCTTTGAGGAAAAATTAACAGGGTATTTTGAGAGAATTAAACAGATGAGCATATTTTATAGAGAACATTCAAAAAATGTCTCCTAAAGGAAGCAACACTTAAGGGGAACCCTGGAGGATAAGGACAGGCTGGCCAGACTAAGAGTAAGAGAAGGGGGCAGATTTTCTGGTAGAGAAGACAACATTACAAATGCCCTGCACCATAAAAGGACTTGGGATACTTGAGGAGGAACAATGTGACTGGATTGTGGTGAGCAAGAGGGAGAGAGGGGAGAGATGAGGTTGGAGAGAAAGATGGGAGCAGATGCAGGTGGAGGCTCTGCAGATCATGATGAAGAGTTTAGATTTTAGTCTAAGAAATGGGATGCAATTGAAGGGCTTTATGCAGACACATTATGTGATCAGATTAGTATTTTGTGTAAGACCAGTCCGGTGGTCATGTGTCAGGGGCAGATACAGAAGCCAGTTCAGAGGCTACTGCTGTAACCAGGGCTGGAGGTGATGGCGGCATATCCTAGGGTGGTGGTGATGAAAACAGAGACAAGAGGATAGTTTCAAGAGGCATTTTGGAGGGGGAATCAATACAACTTGGACAGCTTGGATTTGGGGTGATTAGTTTCCCAGGGAGCATGCTTTGATATTCAATGTATTGAATTGCACGATGACATGGACCTAGTCATTACATGGGATTCGCTGGGAGGCCCATTTAGATTAAACACGAAGAAGAAACTTGCAATAATTACGGCTTTCCCAAAG
>NW_007738834.1:0-307 GCF_000696425.1 Galeopterus variegatus
ATAAGCATTGATTGAGCTCAGGACCTTGATGCAGAAGACACTTTCATTCTTCCTCTTTACCCAGCAAAGGTTACATACACTACAAGGCCCAGAATTAAGAAATTCTTTCCTTGGAGGCCAGAAGATTTTCTTTCCATCAAACTGCAAGTATGTGCGAAACATCCCTCTGTGCCCTTCTGTGTGGGGGTGGGTGGGAGGAATTTGATCCAAGGAGGTATACGGGAAGGTTCCTGCTTACAGAAATCCAGGTAGCAGCATCCAATGCAGAAGAAAGTTTTTGCATATTAGATGCTAACATGTAGCATTG
>NW_007738834.1:3568-4092 GCF_000696425.1 Galeopterus variegatus
TAGATCCACTGCTCACTTAAAGTGGGGAAAGGGTTTCAGTTACTCTGGACGTGCCCTGGGGTGGGAGCCCGTCTTGCATGGGAGGCAATCTCTGAAACAGAATGTTCAGAAATGGTACAACCCGTGTGAGCTCCACAGATTGCACGTTCTTTCAGTTGTTAATGCTTATTACTTGCAAAAGGGTACTGTGGTCAGTTATTTTGAAATGTGGATTTAAAAGGTTAATCTCATTATTAATTGCAGAATTCTCAGACTTTCCAAAAATGATATATAGAATGCTACGCTTTTTCACCAAGAAGCTCTACTTTGCAGAGCATCCCCCAGGACTCACATTGCATGGAACACACTGGGATAAATGCTATTTCCCAATCGTTGTTGGGAAACAAATATTTCTGTTGTAATCCATGTAAAAATAGGCCACTTGCAGACCTCAGCACATTCAAGAGAAACTTTTCTGTAAAAAGAAAACAAACAAACAAAGAAACAATTTGAGTCTTTTCTAAAGACTCAACAAATAAAACATC
>NW_007738834.1:4375-8375 GCF_000696425.1 Galeopterus variegatus
GAAAACAAACAAACAAAGAAACAATTTGAGTCTTTTCTAAAGACTCAACAAATAAAACATCAAGAGGGAAAACACTGGTTGGCATGCCCAAAGTATCCTAGAATTTGGCTTACTAATCTATCTTTCAAGCTCATGTAGTAGCGTCTTTCCCTCTTTCTGTTCCTTCTTTCCATCTCTCTTCCTTGTCCCCCATGAGAAGCCCCTGGCCCCTCCCATTGTCATTGCCAGTGTCCCTGGGCCATGTTTGGTTCTGGAGATGATGAACACAGACAAACCCTGACTCAGCAGGAGCTCTTTTCCTGGAGAGCAGGGGAGGGTTGGTGGCGACCTCTCCTGCATGTATATTCGGTCCCTGCCACACTGTGATTCTCTAATGTATCAGCCCAACAAGAAAAAGGTGTTCACACTTTCTTTCCAGCACTTAAAGACACCTCACTTGACATTCAATAAGTTAACAGCATAAACAGTCATCCTGAGAGCCACAAGTGGTAGAGGAATTTAGAAAGTACCTTTCTCTGACATTTCTGATGGAGGAAAGCAGTTCAGGGTGGCTGAGTCTCTCAACTCCAAGCAGCCACAAAAGGAGGACATGGAAGGGAGTGGGTCCAAGCTGCACGTTAAGGAAAGAAGCTCAGAGGAAGGCTGGGGAGAAAGGTCACAGGACGGGGTCTGACTCCGTCCTCCCCAGAGAAGTGAGCACGGGGCAGCAGTCGGGCAGTCCTGGGCCCAGTTCTTGGCCCTGCCGGTTCCTACTTGGGTGAACTCTGAAATGATATGTAATCTGTCTCAATTTGCCCACTTGTACAAAAGAAGAACCTATACTCATAATAACTCCTACAGGTCCTTAGAATTTAATAAAGTCAAATATGAAGTGTAGTTAGTTAGCATCAACGTGTGTAAATAATGCTAATCCTCCACCCCAACGTACCCACTCCCTTTTGAAAAACAAGCTTTCTTTGCAAGGACTTTTAGAATTCAGGGTCAGAATATGTTTGGAGTCCCAAAGTGGGCAAATAAATCCTGGAACCAAATGGAAAAATGTGTTTTTGCATAGATTATTTCTGTTTTGGATAATGGGTGAATCATTACATATCTATAAAATATATTTTACCTACAATTACAAAATGGATGAGTCTCGTTAATATTCAGATTTTATAAGATAATATCTTAATAAAATCTGTGTCTAGGCATTCCCTAGTGTGTATAAAGAAGCAGTATTCCTAAATTCATTTATTAAACTTTTAGATTGTAACTTGTAACCAAACTTGTGCTATATTGTCTCATAAAACTAATGCTTTAAATAATGGTTAAAGTGCCAGGCTGGTCCACAAAGCCTTTTTAACTCATCTTATATCAGATATCAAAATAGAAGTTAGCCATATTGTTATTTTGCTAGAAATTAACATAAAAAATAAATTTAAAAAACTATGTTGCCCTTGAGAAAAAGCAGCTTTAATTAGAAGTGATAAATGGAGCTTCTGGGTTGATTCTGACAGAGAATATGTAGGCCGAGAAGCTAATACAAATGGCCTTTAGTGCCAGGTAAGTGACTTAAGCATAAAAAGCATCTGGGAGTGACACAGTAGAGAGTGGTGGGGACTCCAGCAGCCTGGAGCCTGCACACCTACCTAAAGACTCTACCATTTCAAAAAATAATAATTAAAGACTGTGAAAACCTAACCAAACACATTTCGGCACTTTCAAGCAATTTTGAGATGGATAATACAGTTTCTTGCTTTAATATCATTTCAAAACTCAGGGGTTGCCTTCTCCTTGATACAGAATTACGGCAAGCACTGTGACTAAAGTTATGAGATCCTCATTTGACACATTTATTCAGGACCTACCCAAGCTCGGCCGCATGCTAGAGGGAAAGAGCAGAGCACGGGAGGGGTCACGGACTTTAGGGAGCTCCCTTCCTGGTGGGAGAGTCAGACACTGGAATGCTGCTTCCGATGCCGCGCCATCTGTGCTGCGCTCATGTGTGCACAGGGGACCCCTCAGCCGGGATGTGCATCCTTTGGAGACCTCTCCTTATAAGAGGAGGGTCATAAGAAACTTTTCTTGTGGAGGCTACAAGGCGAGATTCAGAAGGAAAGGAAAAGACAAAGCAGGAAGGGAAGAGGTGGAAGAACAGGAGAGGTAGAAAAGGAAATTAGGTCAGAAAGGACTTCAGCGGGGAGTGTTTTGTTACTCTTCCAGGAGTGGGAGGTAAGAGAAGAGCCTCATGCACCTTGCTGTGTGTTCGCTTAAGACCATGGTCAGTTGGACACCTGTAACTTGGAGGGCTGACGTTTCTGACACCAGATCAGCCCACAATTGTTTTGTTTCCTTAAGGAAAGGGGTTTACTTCCCTCCAAGTGATTACAGTTCAGACAGGAGACCTAGAAGCTTGCAGAGCCAAGGCTTTCTGGATGGCACCCATGTGCACACCCCTACCTCTTTCCCTGCCCCCAACTTTAGCAAAGGGGAAGAGACAAGACCCAAATACCACATCTCTAAGCATGTGTCTATTTTCTATTCCACATGCAAAACACACATTTCCCTCCCCCTTTAAGAGACAAGGGACTGGTACACGTCACCTCTAGCTGGTATTCAGAAAGTCACCTTGAAACACCCACCCAACATCTCAGAGCCTCAAGGATGTAACAAATTACCTACTGCTTACCATGCTCATGAGAATGCCCCTCCCTCTCATCCCTGCACACAGACTTCCAGTGACACTGAATCCATCACCCACAGTACTATTACTTTATAAAGAAACAGATTAAGTGTCTCATAAACAGTGCAGTGATTGAGATAATGGAAAGCGCCTCTCGTCCCCATCTGCAGCATCAGGTTATGAAGCATTTCCAAGCAGCCAGGAAGAGGAAATTAATAGAAGCAAGAGGGAATAACCACTTTTATGCAATTTCCTCGGGAGATAGTGGACCATCTAATCTTTATTGGAGCCCTTTAACCTGTCACTCAGCACTCACCAGAGCCTCTTTGGCTATCACAATTTTTCTTGATATCAAAAGATGATAAAATGAAAACCTCAAAACATTATTTTATAATTTCTAAATTGCCTCTGCGCCTCCCCCCTCAAGCGGAGCCTCAAAAACCAACATTTTTATGCAGCAGAAATGTGGGAGAGCTTAACTGTTCCTGGTGCATGGTCCAGGGGGTCAGAGCTACTCTGCAGGGAGAAAATCTCTCCTTGCATTTTAAATGTGATTCTTCCCTCCACCGCCGCCTTCTGTCCTTGCTCTTTCTTTTTAATAATCTGATTACTTCTCCTGATCTAATTTTTTTTCCCCAAATGAGTTTGCAAAGGTTCATGCCAATGAATATTCATCCCCTGCTTAAGAAACGAGTGCCTTTTTCTCAAGGCAGGTGCAGCTCAGCAGCTGGCTCGGGGAGGTCTGCCTGCCTCTTGGGGCAAGAGTGAGAGGGGTAAGGCTTATGATTCTGGCCAGAGAAAGAGGTTCACAGCGCAGAGCTCCTAAGACCTTCCTTTATCTCCACGCTTTGCTCCCACTATGTAAGAGAAGCAGACAAGCCTCTCTCGACAGGTGCTAAGAATTGTGGGTGGGTATGGTGGTGCAGGGCAAGAAATTTCTTCAGGCCATGCACACAGTTCCATACAGCTCTTCCCATAGGTCTTGCGGCCCCGTGTTGTGCCCAGTATTGAGAGTCACTCCTGTGGCTGAATGTCTCCATCGCCCTCACCTTACTGGTGGCTGACACCATGGGTTCCTGACTTTGAGACTCTGGACATGGGGCTCCCTGGAAGGAGCTGGCACTGAGATCTCTGTGCTGGGGTTCTTCAGTCTACTCTCAAAAGCAGTCTTTGCTTTTCCAGAATGGGTCTCCCCGAATAACCCAAGTACATTCTCTTGGGACCCAGGACCTTGTGGGAGCTCTCACTTCCCCTTCTATTCATGGCAATATGTTGAAAACACTGATAGCAGAGAAGTAGTTCCCAGGCATCCATCCAACCACCCATCCATCCATCCAA
>NW_007738834.1:9106-9635 GCF_000696425.1 Galeopterus variegatus
AACACTGATAGCAGAGAAGTAGTTCCCAGGCATCCATCCAACCACCCATCCATCCATCCAACTACTGGACCAGCTTGAAAACTCTCTGAAAGCTGACGTTAGGTCACATCATCTTTGTATTTCCCTTTCCAGTGCGCAGCACACGCCTAACACAGGCATACGCATTCTGTGGCTAGTCGAACTGAATGTTGACAGAAGGCCTGCTATGATAACAGCCAAAGACAAAAGCTGTGAGAATAATGATGACAACAGCAAACATGATTGTAAGATTAGAGGGTGGGTAATGGGCGCTCCCATACAAAGTGTGGCTTCTTATAGTTTTCCAGGAGGGTTTTTGATGATGTGTAAACTGCAAAATGTTCAAAGCTTTGATTTAATGATTCCACTTCTAAAGACCCATTCTAAAAGAAAAAGTGAGCAGGTGTAGAAAAAGATTTGTGTTCATGAATGTTCATCACAGTGTTACTTATAATAGGGCAAAAAGAAAGCAAGAGAAAGAGCAAGAAAGCAAGAAAGAGAATGTTAAAAG
>NW_007738834.1:10280-14886 GCF_000696425.1 Galeopterus variegatus
ATAATAGGGCAAAAAGAAAGCAAGAGAAAGAGCAAGAAAGCAAGAAAGAGAATGTTAAAAGCCTAACGACAGGGTATTGATTAAATAAATTTTGAAACATCCATATTATAATAGGGCAAAAAGAAAGCAAGAGAAAGAGCAAGAAAGCAAGAAAGAGAATGTTAAAAGTCTAACGACAGGGTATTGATTAAATAAATTTTGAAACATCCATACGAAGAAGCACTACACAGTCATTAAAAGTGTGTCTTGGAGAAATATTGTTAAATTGGGTTCTAAAACTATACATAGAATACAAACTTCATTATATATACACACACACAGAGACACACACATACACACATACACACGAGAGGTCTTCAAAAACTTCATGGAAGGATTTGTATTGTCTTTTACTTCCATTTTTTCATGAACTTTTTGAAGCAACCTCTTATGCCATACTCACTAAAATGAAAAATGTATACTGGGAGTGGTGGAATTACAGATTATTATTATTTTTCTGTACCTTCCCAGTGTATTGCATTGCATATGTATGACTTCAGTATTAAAAAAAAAAATCTCATTCACTACATTTTTAAATTTTGCAGAGGACACAAAAGTATGGATGACAACCTCTGATCCCAATGAGCTGAGCTGAGCAGAGCAGGTCAGAGTGGGCTGTTTACTGACGAAAGTTCTGCAGCAGAGGTGGAGGTGCTCTGTGCCAAAGGTTAGAGGAAGGGGAGAGTGGAAGGCAGCTGGGAAGACTGGCTAGAGGAGTTGGCACCTGCACAGGGCCTTGGGGGATGGGTAAGAGTTGATGCAGAAACAGGAGGATGAGGCAAAGGGAGAAGAGTGCACCAAGACTTAGGGAGAGCAGGATGCCTGGCTGGCCTGGGAGACCTCTGAGTAGTTGCCGGGAAAACAAAGCATTTATGGGGCCATGGTGGGAGGTGGGCTGGGGCATGTTCACTGCTACATCAACCTGGGACTTGAAGCCAAGTCAGTCTCCAGTTCTTGCCTCCCTGGGCCTGGAGCCAGCTGTAATGACCTGTGCAGAGGGGACACTTAACCGTGTCATACACTTGTATCACTCCTGGTGACACTTGCTGAAAGTGATGAATGCTGCAGGCATCATGACACAGACGAGACCGTAACTTATAGTGCTATTAAGCTGCTCAGACAGCAGCAGAAGCAACAGGGCTGAAATGCATCAGAATGGAAGTTGTTATGGAAGTGAGGCCAGGATGGGGTGCTTTGCTGTGGTGCAATGGGGAGATCATTGGTCAGACCGACAGGTGACAAACAGAAGGGCAGCATCTGAAGGGGCAGGGGCAGACACTCAGGCCCTCATCACTGATGGTCACCTGTCCCCAGAGAGCAGTTAGGCTCAACAGAGCCAAGGCCCTGTCCAGGAATGGGAGGGCTGGGCATCAGAGCTTCTCAGAATCGAATCCAGGCCTGGATCCTACAATCCTGGCCCAACGTCAGTGGCTGGGGAGTGACGGTAGCCATAAAGCAAGCCAGGGTAATTTCTAATGACCCAGGCCAGTGGTTCTCAAACTGTGGTCTCCAGACCAGTGGTGATATGGATAGAATATTTGTATACTCCAAAATCATATGTTGAGGTCCAATCCCCAATGACGGCATTAGGAGGCAGGGCCTTTGGGAGGTGATTCAGTTATAAGGTGGAGGCTCATAAGTGGCATTAGTGCCCTTATAAGAAGAGACACAGAAACCTTGCTTTCTCTCTGCTCTCCACCATGTGAGGATACAATGAGAAGATGGCCATCTGCACGCCAGGAAGCGGGCTCTCACCAGACACTGGATTTGCTAGAGGCTGGATCTTAGACTCTCAGCATCTAGAACTGCAAGAAATAAATGTTCGTTGGGTAAGCCACCCAGTTTATGGTGTATTTGTGAAAGCAGTCTGAACTGACTGGGACGATGTGTCACCCCAGAACTTGCAGAAATGCAGCATTTCAAACTCTATTCCAGACCTACTGAGCCAGAAACTCTGGGGGTGGAGCCCCCCGATCTTGAGTTTTATCAAGCCCTCCAGGTGATTCTGACACAGCTCAAGTTTGAGAACCACAGCTCTGGGCCACCCAGTAAAGTGGAAACATCATGGCCTCGGGGTATTAAAAACTGCCACTTATTGACTGTGTGATTTCAAGCAAGTTACTTAACCCTCTGAACCTCAGCCCCCTCATCTGTAGAAAAGGGCCCTAAGGTAATTCCCTCTCATAGATATTGTGAAGATCAGTATAATGTATGTAAAACTTCTGGAATGTGGTATCTCCTCAATAAATAGAAGCTAGATGTTTTCTACAGGGAGGTGGGGTGAACGTTTTCATCAATCGTTTATTAGAAAGGGTTTATTGATCACCTACTGTATACTTGGACCTGTGCTAGGCATTGTGCTATATCAGTGGATGAAATACATCCAGATGTCTCCCTCATGGAGCTGACATCCTTGTGGAGGAGGACAGACTCTAACCTGTCGATTCCAGTGGATAGGATCAGTGTGGTGTGGGGAAGCCACAGCAGGGACCCAGTGCAGTCTCGGGGGTCTCGGGAAAGTGACATCTACATTAAGATGTGAAGAATAAATAAGACCCATGTATATTGGTGGAGATAAGGTGGGGCTGTGAGAGGAGACAGAGAAGCCTCCCTGTGGAGAGAGCCACACGTGCAAAGGCCATGGGGAGAGAACATGACTCAGCCGAGGAACTGAGAGCAGTGCTCCCACGGCCAGGGTACAGTGAGTGCTCCAGGCTCAGGCAGATGGCACACGTGGGCAGGCAGGGGTCAGTTGGCAACCGAGGAGGCTGAGGGTCGAGAGAGGTGACCTGAGCTTATGCCATCCAGTCCCCAGACTTTACCCTGAAGTCCACAGAAGCCACTGATGGGCTTGAGATTGGGAGGAAACATCAGGTCTTGTGTCTGATCACACTGGCTGCTGGAAAGAGAATGGATCACAGAAGTGGGGACAACTGGGGGAGACTCAGTAGCCCAAAAAGAGTGAGCCTGTGGTAGTGGGAACAGACAGAAGTAGATGGATTCAAGAGCTGTTTAGAAGAGGGGGATCTGGTGACTGATATGCACTGAGCCCTAGCAAGGAGTCAGACATTGGGCTGGGTGCTGGGAGTTAAAGACTATGCACCCCATTGTCCAGTTTATGTCCTGCTTTCCTACTAATGGCAGAAAGCCCAACCTCCACATTTCATCTTCTTGGGTTAGGCATTTTCTTCTTCCTTGAGTCCTCTGGCAGCAGGTTCACTGTCCCTGTGACTTTGAGGGGATTGGGGGTGATGTTAGGAAGAAGGGGCCCAGAGCTGAGAAGGTGGGTGGGGCTCACTCAGAAGCCAGGACTCATTTGGATCCTCTTGCAGCTGGCTGTGTCTACTCCACAAGTCTGTCCTCTAACCATCAGCCTCAAACAGAGCAAGGGGAGCCCCTGCAGTGGGGTAGGGGTGGACCAGTCTGCAAAGTCAGGAACCAGGGACAGAGCACGGTCACAGCAGCCGGACACCAGCTGGGCTACTGTCTCTCTGTGAGCTGGCCGGGCCTCTTTCCCAGAGCCCACGAGAAGCTCCGCTTGATGCAGAAGTAGGACCCAGAGAAGCAAATGAGCTAAGAAGTGTGCTCAGGCTCCTCTTACTATTCAATTTATCTTAAATCATACGTAGATGAAAGACTTAACTATGAGGGTATTCATGACAGTATTGTGTATAGCAAGAAAAAATTAGCAACAACCTAAATGCATATTACATGGGTCAGTTAAATAAATTATGGCACATCCATATATAGAAAACCGTGATTCCATCAAGAAAGATGTCAAGGCCTGTGCCTAGTGACATAAAAAACATTGACTGTGTATTAATGAGTGAAAAACATTTGCCCAAATAGTGGCAACAAATAGCGCTCCCAAACAGCATTACAGTGGTGCACTTTTTTATAGTGGTGAGATTATAGATGGGTTTTTAAAAAATCTTTTCTGATCTATATTTTACAAATTTATGCAATACATTTATATTGCTTTTTTGAACAGTAAAGTATTTTTTCAAATAGTAGAAGGTCAGAGAGCAGCACTAGGCGAGAGAGGGGTGGGGATGAGAGGAGAGATGAGGCTCCACTGGCAGCAGGACAGGGCAGAGAGGGACTTCCTGCATGCCACTGCACCTCGGTATCCCCAACTCTACCTCCTCACCCCTGCCAGTGTCCCAGAAAACTCTCTTTTGAAGGAATGAGTTCTTTCCCTCTTATATGCATTGTCTCATTCTCTCGACTTGCACTGGGGCACACTTTCCATGTGCCCTGAGTCAGATATCAGATTGTCACCTCTTTACACTGGGTAAGAAGAGGGGACTGTTGAGGAGTGAGTGCAGGTGTGCAGAGAATCAAACATGCAAGTGGGCCTTGAGGGGGCCCCCAACTCTGAAGCAATAAATGGCCAGACGGGGATGGAATTCATAAGGTGTGCAGCTCCAGGGGCAGGACCAAGGCCTGCTTGAGAAGAGCCAACGTCACAGCCAGGTGGGAGACAGGGTAACAGTGTCAGTTCCCGGAGGCCAGAGCAGAGAAGGAAAGGAGATGGAGAGCCCATGCTGGGGGCAGGGGAGCGGGG
>NW_007738834.1:15205-23805 GCF_000696425.1 Galeopterus variegatus
GTCTCATTCTCTCGACTTGCACTGGGGCACACTTTCCATGTGCCCTGAGTCAGATATCAGATTGTCACCTCTTTACACTGGGTAAGAAGAGGGGACTGTTGAGGAGTGAGTGCAGGTGTGCAGAGAATCAAACGTGCAAGGGGGCCTTGAGGGGGCCCCCAACTCTGAAGCAATAAATGGCCAGACGGGGATGGAATTCATAAGGTGTGTAGCTCCAGGGGCAGGACCAAGGCCTGCTTGAGAAGAGCCAACGTCACAGCCAGGTGGGAGACAGGGTAACAGTGTCAGTTCCTGGAGGCCAGAGCAGAGAAGGAAAGGAGATGGAGAGCCCATGCTGGGGGCAGGGGAGCGGGGTCTGTGCTTAGAAGAGAGCAGAAGCAGCCCGAGGCAGCCAGGACAAACTCTCTTGGTGGCTGTTCCTTCCCCGCTTCCCTTCAACCACTGGGGAGATGCTTCATGGGGGTCCTGGGACTCAACCCAGAGCTGCCACGGTGCCAGGCTCAGGCCCCCGCTGCACAGGAAGGGCAGGGAATCCCCAGCTGTCCCTTCCCCTGGCTCCGTCTCCACCCTCCTCAGAGCCTGGCTGCCAACGTTCTAAAAACATCGTCAGTCTGGTAGCTCTGGGCAGCGAACGAGTGGGACATATGCTGGCAGGCAGGCTGCTTCCCACGTTTTCGAACCAAAGAAAAATCTTATTTTTAAGTACTTCCCCTGACACAGACCTTGATGGATTCCTTTAGAAGATAATTTATAATGAAGTTCTTAAGACGAGTGAAGGTGACCCCTCACTGTGTTTCTAAAGGCTGCACCACGGCGAGAAGCCACCAGGGCTTCTCCCTCCCCGCTGTGGCCCCAGGGGCACAGGCCAGCCACCCGGACACACACAGATCTGCCAGGTCTGGTGAGTCTTCACATCCAGAAAAGGAAGTGCTTTCTCCTGCTCTCTCTGCTTTTCACAAAGCCAATACGAAAGACAAAAACAGAAACAAAAAGCAGACCCATCTGGGTGCATCACACGAGTCTCATTCCTCTCCAAATCTCTGGTGAGGCTAATAGGGCTCTTCCTTTAGGGAAGGTTGTCACTGCTGCTGCCTTTCCAGGCTGCCTCGCCCCATGGCACTGGCGAGTCCACAAGTCACAGGCAGACAGGGTGGGGAAGGACCCCAAAACAGGGCTAGCCAACAGCCAGCACAGGTACTGTCACCACCTCCCCGTGCCTGCCACAGCAGACATCGCTGACCAATCCCAACACTCACCCCCAGCCAACCAGCCCAATGCTCAGAAGCTCTAACACAATGCCCCAGGCTACCCCTTGATGGAAGCTGGCACATCCCAGACCTCTAATCGGGAAAATGAGGCCCGGAGAAGGCAATGACTTGGCCAGAGACACACAAACCACAGGAAAAGTAGAACAAGTCACAGTGCCCGTGTCTGCTCCACCTGCCCACATGGCCCCATCATCAGGATGAGCCTGCTGCAGCTCTGTGGGGCTCACTCCTGCACCGCCACACCTGCCTCAACTCTTTCTTCTTCTCATCTCTGAGGTCAGCCCCATCGCACAGCCTCCTCTCCAACTGGGATGCGAGGGCATCTAATTATTCTCTCTGTGTGCATCCGGGGAAGAGCTGCATTATGTTTAAGTAAGTGTAGCTAAGAGGTGCCGCGTTTCAGGAGAAGGTCAAGTGCTGCATATGTATAATATAAGATTAAGATTTTCCCCTTCTGTGGTGTACTTGATAAAATAATTTTGCTGTGACCTTTACAGAAACCCAGGAGTAGAAATGGGCACAGCGGAATTTCCAGCTTCTCCCCAGGTCACAAAGTCATAAATACATAAATCTGTAATAATATTACACCACATTCAAGTGGGACAAGTGAGCAAAAGAAATGATTTTTACTTTTTGGTTATGACAGAACAAAAGCTTTGAGGGGAAAATTCTCAAGCTGAATTACCAGAGCTGTCTGGACAGATAAGGGACAGGACTCTTCCCCCCACACTGCCCAAGCAGCATGGTACTGCAGACATGGGCCACGGACGACCCTACCACAATGTCAGAGAAAAGTGGTCTGTCCAAAGCCATGCAGGAATCAAAGTCAGGTCTAACTGGCTTGGCCACAACCTTGCTCAGGGGTTGTTGGGCCAGGTCTCAGCTCCTAAATTGCAGTGATAGTGGAAGTGGCATTTGCCAGTCCCAGAGTAGACTCTGAAAAGTGAAATAACCATGAGAAATAATCAATATTGGAATCCTAAGATTATACACATGACAAAAGGTTCTCCACGTAGCAGTGAATATGACACGGCAGAGCACGTGCATGAGGTTTGCCCAGACGGCTGATGGCATACGGATCTGGCAGAGTCCGTTTTGTCTGACCCATGACTTTGGCTCAGGAGCTCACCAACTCTGAAGTAGCCTCTGAACAGAGAAACAGGGCTTGTGCATTCTGGAATAGGGAGGACACCCTCCTTCTGAGCAACTGGGTAGGGTCAGCCTTAGGTGCTGGACCCCTGGAGGCCCTGTGAATGGACCAGTGAGTGCTACAAATCAGAGCAGCTGGGACAGTGCTCCTGCTGAGGGCAGAGGCAGAAAAGGGTCGGATAGTTGTATTTTCTGAGTGACCACTTATTCCCTGGTGCTGAGAGGTCATTTCGAGAGTGATTTGTGCCCTCCCTATTTGCAGTTTCCTCGATGTACATTAGCATCATCAACTGCCTTCAGGTTTGTCAGTTAAACATGATTAAGGGAGATGCTTGCAGCTGAGATCAGAGGTGTTAAGGATGCACTTAGCACTTAGATCTCAATGTGCACTTAGGGGAAGCTGGAAAGCCATTGGACTGAAGGCACCTCATCAGGGACTTTGAGTCTGGATTTCATCATCATCAGGCTAATAATCATTATAATCCTATGAAACTTCATTACTGAATTCCCCCTTTTCTGTTTCTACACGTAACGCTCATTTGTTAATAACCAAGATGAAGGTCCATAAAACAATATTGCTCCCATGTTACATTCTTTCTCCTCATTCTCAATAAGAATCCTGACTTTCATCAGAGGAGCATAAGCATTGCACCAGGATGTGTCAATTATTTCATGATGACAGATATTCGATTCCCACATTCATCAGTGGGTGCTGGAAATGTATTGGTTCATCAAGCAAAGCACATTTCTGGACGTGCTCTCACCATTTGGGAATCAAATAATAATTGCAATACCAACACCTTGACTTTGTAATGGAATTTTTCAAGGAGCTAAAGGGTTTTGACACATTCCCCCACCAACCCTCTCTCAGATTTATCTTCTTTACAGGCTTCTGACTTCTGAAATAGTGGAGGTACTGATTTTATTTTTCCCATCTCGCAGAAGGAGAAACTCAGACTCTCAACTCAGAAGCTGAGTGACTTACGTAAACAAAGCATGCTGGAGGCAAGGCGAAGGTACACAGCAGCTCTTTCATCTGGGGCTCCAACCACTGGACTGAACAGCTTCAGAAACATCACTCCTTAGATCCCAGCCCTGAGCCAGTCACTCAAGCTCTACAGAGCACAGTAAGCTAGGAACACAAAGCCTAGTGGGAGAACCAAATGCTAACAATAATTACAAAACAGCATATGAAGGTGGAAAGATCAGCATGTGTGGGGTGAAAGAGAATAGGCAGTCAGTCTCCTCTCTACGTTAGGTGGGAGAGAGGGAAGGCCCCCTGGAAGAGGTGACGGCTGATTAGGGTTGTGAAGCGTGAATGAGAGTTAAGTAGGTAGGTAAAATAAAGGAAAGCATTCCAGGCAGAGGAAAGGCCATGTGCAAAGGCATCGTGGTGGAAAAAGTCAAAGACATTTGTCAGCTTGCTAACGTCCTGGTCATACAGCTATCACCAACCTAACAAAGCAGAAGATTTTGTCTTTGTGGGGAGAGATACTGGGTGTTCCAAATAAGCTGGGAAGTCTTGAAGCGGGGCAGAATGTTGAGGTGAGTCTTGAAATAAGAAAGAATCATGGATATATTTCACGAACCCTCACCCCCACCCCCAGTACTGAGTCTGTCTCGATGAGTGCCTGCCGGTGCCTCACTCACCTGGGTTACCCTTCCTGCCCTGATCTTCCCGACCTCTCAGAGGTCATCAGAGAACCTCCTGGGCCTGACTGATTCTGAATGGCGGACTGCAGGTGGCTCAGGCCTGGGTGGGGCTGCCCAGACTTCCCAACCCTGAAATGGCCATTCTCCTGCTGCTCCCAGCACCTCTGTCTGCATTCTCTGGTACCCTTTTTGTCCAGAAATGCAAACTTGCACAGTTTCTGTGGAAGTCTAGTTAGGGGAAGCTTCTTCCTTCTCTCCAAGGCTCTGGCCTTTTCTCTAGGCATGTGCTGATTCTTTTCTCCTGGGAAACCCTCCTCCTCTCTGCTCTTAGTCGGGGCTGCACTGCACTTCAGTCCTTCCCAGGGTCCACTGTGGATTTATGATTTAATTTGTGTGTATGGCACTAAGAAATGATTTCAGGGCTGGTCACTTAAGAAATGATTAAAGACCATCATTTCAAACCCACAGCACTCCCTGGGGGAAGGGAACCAGTTTGAGACAGAAGGAGGTGTTAATAACACGATGAGATGGACATGTGGCAGGGGACGCCAGTCATCTGGGGAAGATAGAGGCAGGGAGGGCAAGTCCCAGATGCCCCATTGCTGTGAGCAACGTGTGTGTGCTGGGGAGCACCAGACCAGGCTGAGACGCCCCGGGTCCTCGGGACAAGAGGAGCCATCTGCATCAGACACTCATGGTGCTATCTTCGTCCAGACAGGCAGATTCCATCCAAGGCAGGCACAATAAAAAGCCAGGTCCAGTCTCCATTCTTCAGCATTTTTACAATCTCAGAGCAGTAAACCTGGGCCTGCAGGCAGGTGATTCCAGTGTGGGGGAAGAAACAACTCATAAAGTCTTCAGCCCTCCAGAAGCTCTCCATGCATCGACACAGACCGGAAACCCGCAAGCAGGAGTCCTAAATCACCCTTGATATCTCTTCCAAATGAACAGCCAAATGCCACACAGTACCAATTTATGAGGTGTGGCTCTAAAGCTCCGAGACCAGGTAATGAGCTTGGGAAGACGCACTTGGCTTCCCTCTAGGAATCCCTCAAAGTCAGGGCTGTTCTCAGTTTCTCATTGTGTTAATCAACTAACTCAGCCCTAGGCGAATACAGCTGAGCCCTGAACCAAGCTTGCTTGGGGCTCACAAATGTCGGTTCACCATTATGAAAGCTGGTGGCCTCGGAATATTGCAGGAGGCAGAAACAGGGCAGCAAAATTCACTCTGAGTGTCGACTCCACACACCTGGGTTCCAGAACCAGTTCCTAAACCCTTGCTACCTGTGAGGTCCTGGGCAGGTCCCATTGTAGCCTCTCTCAGCTGCAGCGGGCTCGTCTATGAAATGGGGATGGGGCGCAAGAACAGCTTCCTCATCTTTGCTGTTTAGTGGTAAACACATACACACCTTGATTTTAATGTGAATTACAACTCCCAAAGCTGCTTATCTGGGCCTCTTGAACATCCATCATCACAAATGATATTTTGATTTTTTTTGAAGCTCTTTTTATTCTGAATAGCAAAAATAATAAATGCACATTCTCGTTTATGTTCTACAACATCATTCAGTAGAAGAGACAGGGAGGCTCGGGAAATGAGGGAGCTGAATCTTAGGTCAGCTCTGCAGCTGTTGGGTGGGGCTCACCTCTCTGGACTGCACTTGCTGGCCGCCTCAGTGAAATGAACAGTTAGACTAGATTCATTGATCTGCCATCCCTTTAACACAGGCTTGCTCTCTGTCATTCATCTATCATTCAGCCAATCAGTCTGGACTGCACTTGCTGGCCGCCTCAGTGAAATGAACAGTTAGACTAGATTCATCGATCTGCCATCCCTTTAACACAGGCTTGCTCTCTGTCATTCATCTATCATTCAGCCAATCAGCACACACCTTTATAAGCAAGGGCCCTGCATGATGCAATTCATACCACAAGGAGCTCACACCCTCTCGGAGGCTCCCTCCAGCTCTGCGAGGCTAACCTAACCATGAGCACTGTCTTTGCTGTGCTCTACAGAGGGGTAAGCTGTGGCACCCGGAAATTAAAGGCTGTGCCCACCTGCATGTCAAAGGCAAGGTGGAGACTCAGCTCATCTGGATTCAGACCTCCTAGAGAGGTTTTTCCATTAGTCTGCAGGACTTCTCCATCAATAATGACACCAACTATAATGAAGATAAATATTTTGCAATGAACTGTTGCTTTCTCACATACGAAAAAGCTATTCAAATTAAAGATGCTTTAGTCTTTCTCTCCTTTACTTTTAGTTTGTTTTTTTGGCATATCTCTGAGCTAAAAAAAAAAAAATCTATTCCTGAAAAGTCAGACAGAGGGAGAACCATATCCAGCAAAGACTCTACCCACTGCCTATATATTCGCTATTTCTGCTATTTCACCATTGTTCTGCCACCACAAACACACCCACTGAGCTGTTGTCATCACCTGCTAGTGGGAATGGAGGGGCCCAGGGCGGGGTTGGGGACTCATGGGGGCCAGGGGCTGGAGGGCTGCTGCAGGCTTCCTAGGCAGCTTGGGGCTGGGGTAAGAGGCACAGAACATGTGATGGACTCATTTGGCCTTTATAACTGTTATTTTTAATGAATGTGTAGGCTTTAATTAACTTGACACACGTAGCACTAACTCCTGCCTACTACACATGTAATTAAAAGCTCCAGTTAGAGAAACAGGAGAACAGCAGGTGGGAGCTGCACCACCTCCCGCCGCCCCCTTCTCAGCTCCAGAGAAGGTGCTTCTTGGATGGAGACTAATCACCCCACCCCTCCCTCACCTCCTCTCACCCTCAGCCCCACATCACGCTGTTTCTGCTGGTGTCAGAGCCTCGCCCTGTGGCTTCACTCCCTCTTCTGTATTTTCAGCCTCTGTCTACAGGTCGTCTCCTGTGGATGGCCCACCAGCAAATGTCCCAAAGCCCGTTGCTTCCTTAATCCTCCCCACCCTCCCACGTCCAGTTGTCACCACATCCTGTCGCCTCTACATTCTAAGCTATTGTCAGATCTCCCTCTTTCCCTCCCTGCCTTGCTCAGGCTGTCTTGCCACTAGCTCCTTACAGCTGCCAGAGAGATCCCCGACAGAGCCCTCTCCTGGCTGAACCCCTGAGGGCTCCCTTGCGTTGACAATGGAGCAACGTGCCCTGACATGGCTTTTCCACAGCCCCTCAGGATGGGCTCACTGGGCCCTGCTCACCTTCCCAGCCTCACCCTGTCCCTGTGCCCTGCCCCCCCAGTACTGTCTTCAGTCCCTGTCAACCCACCCCTTTGTCCTATGCCAACCCACCCCTGCTATCCACGTGTGAGAACCAGGGCCCTCGCCCTTGAAGCACTTGCTGCCCTATCCAGCTCTGGATGTCCACCTCCTAAGGAGCTCCCACCCACGTATGAGAACCAGGGCCCTCGCCCTTGAAGCACTTGCTGCCCTATCCAGCTCTGGATGTCCACCTGCCTTGACCACAGAATGTCCCACACTGGGTAGGACTGTCTGGTTACCTGCTTGCCTCCCCACCAAGTGGCCCAGTACCCTGTGTATCTGCCTGCCAGTATCTAAACAGTGCTTGGGAACTTCTGTTGAATGATCAAAAGATTAAGTAAGACAGACCTTTAAGAGCTCTGACTTTTTTATGACTGTTAGGGTCTTCCAAGATTTTGCTCACACAGATCCCACTGTATGAGGGTCCTTCTCTCCCATCTCTAAACCTGAAATGCACCTCATTCCCTATAGCTTAGCTCACATTCCACCCTATCCACCCCTCATTTCCCAGTTGGCATGAATATCTCCTTCCAAAATGCTTCCTTAGTACTGTATGTGCAGGAGGTGGAGTCAGGTGGCCCAAAGCAGATCTTCTTACCAGCTGTGTGTTCACCACAGGCAAGTCACTATCCTTTCTAAGCCTCAAGCCCCAACCTATAAATTAGGAATGTGATGATCCATGTAAAGTGATCTGTATAACAAGCACTCAAGAGTTAGGTCATCACCATCGTGCTTTGGTCTCTCTCATGAAACTGTATGTTTCTGAGAGCACAGGCTATATCAGGTCAGCTTTGCACACTCCTGTGCCCGAGGTCCTGCCCAACCCAAGTGGCTGTTTCAAGTATTTGTTGAATTGAGTTAATTATAAGACTGTCTCTATATCTGCAATGGCTCTTTAGCTCTCATGTCTGCCCGTGCTGATCCTGCAGTCCTCCCACTGAACCCATGTTTCTCCGGGCTCTTCTTTTGGCTCTGACCCAGTTTTAGGGGTCTTTTGGGGCAATGCAGGATTTCCTGTAAGCCTCTGAGTCCTGCCTACCCTGCAATCACCTATGTTGGGGAGAGCCTGCGTTTCATGCCTCCCAGCCTGGGCCTTCTGCTCGGATCTCCCCACGCCTGCTGCTGTTCCATCTGCCTACCAGGAGGCACACACAGGCCTCCCCCCACCAGAAGCTGTGCAGCACTGAGCTCTCTACCCACAGCAACATGGCCAGCCTTCTGTGTCCTCCTGCCATCTGGTATTGGCCCTGCCTCTGCATTCATGACCTT
>NW_007738834.1:24805-34599 GCF_000696425.1 Galeopterus variegatus
GGCCAGCCTTCTGTGTCCTCCTGCCATCTGGTATTGGCCCTGCCTCTGCATTCATGACCTTGGCCTTTTGGGTCTTACAGAGGTCACAGCTCCACCACGGAGGGCTGTCTGATGGAAAATTGGACTACTCCATGTTTTCCTTTCCCCTCAGGCTCACAGGGGCTGGAAGCATGAGAACTACATTTTCCAGAATGCCGGCCTAGAGGGATCCAGATTAGAGTTACCAGAGAGAGGCCTTCCTGCCAGGCATGGCAGGGGGAGGAAAAGCAGACGCTTTGATGGGGCTCCTCGGGCAGTGGTGAGGAGCAGCCATGGGTCTTGGCAGATGTGAAGTTTTGTAGTGTTTCAGGTGTTTTCTGTGTATCACCTGCCTCAGTGCTAGAGGTGGCCGTGACCACCACGGGCAAGGTCTTCTGGCTACTGACTCCCTGAAAGTTAGTGGCCAACCTGACAGTCCTCAGCGGTCTCGCCCGACCTTTCTCTCTCCTATAATCTAGGTTTTATAAGCACCTACATTCCTATATCAAGTCTGATTCTACTTGAAATAACCTGGAATATTTCTATACAAACTCCCTCTGCCCACTCCCACACATTTTACACACAGATTTTTTCCAAAACAGGTTAGAACAATTCTCTCCAAAGACTTAAGAAACACATTATGAAAACCCATGAGGAGCATATTCAAAGGCAGCAGGACTAGGAAGTTCCTCGATGACTCCCGCGCTCTGGTGATGACGGGGGAGAGGGTACAGTGGGACCTCGCCTCGCCTTCACCCCTGCCTCTTCCCTCCCTTCCTGCACTCGATTCTTTGCCTCGTGCCTCTAGATGGAGATGGAATGGAGACCTGGAACGGAAGATGCCCGTCTGAACTGGAGAGGCTGGATGTAAAAGCAACAGTCAACGCTGAATACCAGTGTTACGTGCCAGGCACTGACTGCTGAGTGCCATGCAGAAATCATATCGCTTAGTTCTCAACAACACAATAACTATGCACAATAATGACAGCGAATAACCATCACTGGCAAGGACTAGCTCTGGCAAGGTGCTGTGCCAAGGGCTTAACCACGTTGTCACGTTCGATTCTCCCCCCTGCCTATGAGGTAGGTGCTGTCCTTATACCGTTTACCAGATGTAGAAACCGAGGTACAGAGAGGCTGAGGAGCTCTCCTGAGCCTGAGGGAAGTTGAGGGGGGATGTGGTTTGAAGCTTCTGACTGTGACCTGCAGCCATTCGCACTGGCACTCAGATCCTAAAGATGACAAGTTGTCCCCCTGCCCCCACCTGCTGTCTGCCCCTCTCACACCCCTGCCTCTCCCCTTCTCCAGGACCACACTCTCTCAGACTGTCCAAATTTGGACCCCTGAAGCTGCCTTGGCCCCACCCCAAGTGTCTCCAGGGGTAATTTGATTAAAGCAGTTCACCCTTTATTATGAAGAAGGCTTAGCTTTCCCTAGGAAAAAATTCCTTTCCAAAGACTCTGATTAACCTTGTGCTTTGCAACAGGCATTTTGGTTTTGGGCAGGATGGTTCTGCCCATTTTTCCTCAGCTTTCTCTCCTGGCCTCGCCTTCCCCTTCTGATACAGCTGGGAGCCACCCTACCTGCTTTGTGAAGGCTCCCGTGTGCCCATGAGTTGGTCCCGCCCAGAACATCACACTGAACCGGGCTCTGCAGTAACACCTCCCTCACCAATGAGTCTTCTCTCTTCCGATCCCTTCCTTCCCCAACTTTGCAGGTCACTCCCCAGTTCCAAGAAGAGCACAAGCGAGGGAGCTGGTGTCTCCACAGTGGTGATACCAAGGGGCATTATCTCCAGCAGCCCCCTGAAGCCACCCCAAATAAAGAGGACCTCTGTTAAGACAGTGCGCTTGCTTCACAGATGCAGTGTCACACCTCTTCTGCCAGCCAGGGCCACCCCTATGTTGCAGGGCCCCTCTGGACATATGTAGACGAGCTTGGAGTGGCCATTTCTGCCCTGACACACCAGCCATCCCCACACGTTGGAGAAGGGCAGTAGCTGGAGTGACAGGTGACAGGATGAGGGACTGGGGAAGGGGAGAGTGGGCCGTGTCCCTGGATCCCACCGCAGCGTCTCTGGGAGCGGGTACACAAATGTGATTAGTGAACACATAGCCACACATGCACAAATTGCACAGCCATTATTTTGTAATTTCCATAACGAGGCCTTCGGAATAACGATCAAGCTGAAGAGAAAAGGGAGGAGAATGGCCCTGAGGGAACTCGGGACTGACTGCACTGCCAAGGCCCCCTGCCCGGCACTCACCATGGCCATCTGCTTGAATGGCTGGGCTCCAGGAGGCGGGACGCTGGCTGAGGCCTCCTCTCACTTGGGATGTAGGAGCAGAGGCTTTAAGAGCACTTGCTCTAATGGGGTCAGGGAACTTGTGGCAGCAGCAGCAGCAGGTGAAGTCTCCTAATGCAGCACCAATTAGATGGAGGCATGAGCCCCATTTGGATACAGGCATGGGCCCCATTTGGATAGAAGGCATAGGCCCTATTTGGGAAGGTATGGGCCCCATATAGAGAGGCATGGGCCCCATTGGGATGTAAGGAGTGGGTCCCATTTGGATGGAAGCATGGGTCCCATTTGAGAAGGCATGGGGCTCATTTGGGAAGGCATAGGTCCTATTTGGATGGAGGCATAGGCTCCATTGGGATGGAAGGCACGGGCAGTATGGGTTTCAACTGTTGCAAGGGGCATGAGTTTCATTTGGATGGAGGCAGAGGTCTCCTTATTTGGCACCAACTGGATTGAGGCATAGATACCTCCTTGGTTGGAGCCATGGGACCCATCTGGATGAAGGCATGGGCCCAGAAAGAGATTTCTGTCATCTGCAGGCTCAGAGCTCTATGATCAGCTCATTCTAGCCTTCTGAGCCATCATTGTCTAAACCAAGAGAGGCATCGATTCCCTAAGAAGGTGCTGTGGTGGATAACCATTTAGTAGTTTTGCTTTTTGTTTTTCTGTTTCTACATATGTTCATGACTCCCTACCCACTCCTAACCCAGGGACTATTTGGGACTTAGCATTGTAGTGTTGGGTGCTGGATACTGGAGCACTGTGGTATCTTCTCACAAGATCTCTTATTCCAAGGACCTTCTCTGGAGATTACTGTGGATATAGGAATGAGAAAGAAGGAAAGGAGACTCAGAGAAGGGGGTGAACCTGCCAAGATCTGTGAGAAGGCCTCTGTCCAGGAAGCTGAGCTCATAGAAGATGTTCAAGAAGTGCAGGCTGAATCTCACGCCACACAAGGAGAAGGTAAAATTTCTCCTAAATCTCTTTCAGGGCCAGCCCGTAACCATTTAGTAGTTTTGCTTTTTGTTTTTTTGTTTCTACATATGTTCATGACTCCCTACCCACTCCTAACCCAGGGACTATTTGGGACTTAGCATTGTAGTGTTGGGTGCTGGATATTGGAGCACTGTGGTATCTTCTCACAAGAACTCTTATTCCAAGGACCTTCTCTGGAGATTACTGTGGATATAGGAATGAGAAAGAAGGAAAGGAGACTCAGAGAAGGGGGCGAACCTGCCAAGATCTGTGAGAAGGCCTCTGTCCAGGAAGCTGAGCTCATAGAAGATGTTCAAGAAGTGCAGGTTGAATCTCACGCCACACAAGGAGAAGGTAAAATTTCTCCTAAATCTCTTTCAGGGCCAGCCCCCTTGCTGCTGGAGCCCTATCCTCCCTGAGAAAAATGCATGACCAGGTTTCTCTGGGCACAGTGCATGCCAGCTCCCAACCTCATGGTGCCTCTCTCTTACACAGGTGGTGCCAGCAATGCCCTTCTCTGTCCATTTGTCCTTCTGTACCCTGACCTTACAGACTGCTCTTTCAGGAGACTCCACCCAGATGGCTGTGGTCAGAGAAGGTGCTGGCTTTGCAGTGCCCAGGCTAGAGGGTAACAGGAGGGTGGACAGCTGCTGGCCCAGGCTTCTACTTGTCTACACACTGCAGATGTAGGAGCTGGGTGTGTGGCTGGTCTTTTCTGCCACCAGCGGCTAGAGAGCTGAGCTTGGGCTACCATGCCCAGCGCAACTCTTCTTCCTCCAGGAGACAGGCAGCCTCAGCCTCTTGGGCTCTCAGGACATCTCTCTAGGAGGACCTGACTCTCTCCTGTGTCGCAGAGCATGCTGCCTTCTTCTCTTACTCTTTTCCATCCTCCTTCCCATGCTGGACATAGTGGATGAGCTTGTCTGAAGGCCTCCAGCCTTCTTGTACTGGGCCTTTAAGAGCCTGGCCTCTCATCCCATCATAATCACTCTTGGCAGGAACCTGGGGGAATGCATGACCTGGAGACCAACTGCTCGAGCTCCAATCCAGGCTCTGCTGCTGGTTGCTTTTCACCATTGGAAAACCTACTTTGCCCTCTGGGCCTCAGTTTCATCATCTGCCATATGGAGTAATAGTAATAGCACCTGCTTCAAAGGGTTTTGTGAGGATTAAGTACATAGATGCTATTACATGTTTTCTATAGAGTCTACCACATAATAAGGTCTCCAACATTGAGCTCAAAGTTCTGAGGGACTGGTTTATACCCAGAATTAATGACTAAAGCAGTAGATCAGCATTCTGGGAAGGGAGGTGGGGAAGTGTCTTGATTCTTTCAAACCAGCAAAGTCAACAACAAAAGGCCTTCACTGCTCTGGAGCTTCTTACTTTCAGTCGCTGCACTGTGGCCCAAGATGGGCCTCCATGGGCCTGCTGTGGTCCCTCCTCTAGGCACCAGGACGTGCCATGTATCTACAGATCTTGATGTCTCCCCCGTCCCGTGTCCCACATGCTATTCCTTCAGCTCCTGATACTCCACTTGCCTCTGTCCAGTCAACTCCTTCTACCGTGTCTTCCCCTTCCCTGGGTCTGAGGCCATTTCTCCACAAGTCTAAGCCCAGCCACCCCATGGCCTGGGATGTACACTAGACAGCAGGACATGGCATCAGAGGAACCAAGCTCCAGAACAGTGGAGGGATGACCGACATCAGAGCTAGGAGAGGCGGCAAGGCAGGGATGGCAAGTCAGAGGCACAGTGGCTAAGGGGTGCCGAGAGCAGGAGGGTGCCCATGCCATGTGAGTGAGGAAGAGAGAACAAGCCTGGGAGCAGGATGTCCTCGCTATGGCTGAGGGGTGAGTGGCAGCTGCTGGGGCTGCCTCCTCTGCGTGGTGAGTGCAGGTCCCCAGCACTCAGCTCAGGGTCTGCACCAGAGGGATCTGCAGCCTTCCCTGGAGGCTGAGACTTGTCCCAAGAGGTCCTGAAACCACCCTCCCCTTCCCTCCTTCTTCTAGGTGCTTCTTTTGGCAAAGCACATTCTGGAATCTATCACTCTCCCTCCCGCCCTCCCTCCCCCCCTTCCTTCCTCTTTCTTTCACAGCTTTAGGGAGGTGTGATTAACGTATGGTAAAATCCATTGTAAGTGTACAGTTCCATGATTCTCAGCAAATTTAGAGTTATACAGCCATCAGCACCATCCAACTTTAGAACACTCCCATCACCCCAAAAAGGTTCCTCATGCCCATATACAGCCAATAACTGCTCCTACCCCCAACCCCAGGCAACCACTGATCTACTGTCTGTTTCTACAGATTTGCCTTTCCTGAATATTTCATGGACTCATTTGATATATGTTTTTATATCTGGCTTTTTCCCTTAGCATAACATTTTTGAGGTTCATCCATGTCGTAGCATCAGTGTTTCATACTTTTGTACTGATGAATAATATTCCATTGTATGGATATACCACATTTTGTTATCCATTCACCACTTGACAAACGTTTGGATGACTTTCATTTTTTGGCTAGCATGACTAATGCTGCTGTGAACATCTGCATGCAAGTCATTTCATGAACATATGTTTCATTCTCTTGAGTAGGAACCTAGGAGTAGAATTGCTGGGTCATATGGTAAATTTACATTTAACTTAAGAAACTGACAAATTGTTTTCCAAAGCAGTGTACAATTTTCTATCCCCACCAGTATTGTACAAGACTTCCAGTTCTGAATTTAAAATTATATCCATTCTACTGAGTGTGAAGTAGTATATCATTGTGGTTTTGATTTGTATTTCCCAATTGACTAATGATGTTGAGCATCTTTTCAGGTGCATATTAATCTATTTAGCAACTTCTTTGCTAAAATGCCTATTCAGATCTTTTGCTCACTTTTAAATTGAGTTGTTTGACTCCTTGCTATTGTGTTTTAAGAGTTCCCTATAAATTTTGAATATAAGTCCCTTATCAGATACATGATGTGCAAATATTTTTTTCCAGTCTCTTCCATGTCTTCTAATTTTATTAATGATGTCTTGTGAAGAACAAAAGTTTTAATTTTGTTAAATTTTTAATTTATTGTTAGTATATTCATTCTTACAAATCGTGATGTTTCTTTATGCCCTTTACCCTACCTATCACTTCCCAAACCCCCTCCCTCCCTCCCCTCCATCTCTAGGTCCTTAGGTTTGTTTTCTCCTTCTGAGAGTTCAACGTATTGTCGTGGCCTTTTCTTTCTTTCCTTCATTCCTTCTTTCTTCCCTCCTTCCCTCCCCACCTCCTTTTCTCCCTCCGTTCCTTCCTAGTAGCCAGTTATGAGTGAGAACATGTGGTATTTCTGTTTCTTTGTCTGGTTTATTTCACTTAACACAATTTTCTCCAGATTCATCCATGTTGCTGCAAATGGAAGAATTTCATTCTTTTTAATGGCTGTGTACTATTCCATTTTGTATATAGACCACATTTTCTTTATCCAGTCATCTGTTGATGGACATTTATGTTGGTTCCATATTTTGGCTATTGCAAATAGTGCTGCAATAAACATGGGAGTGTAGGTATCCCTTTGACACGATGATTTCTATTCCTTTGGATATATACCCAGTAGTGGGATTGCTGGATCATATGACAGATCTGTCTGTAGCTGTTTGAGAAACATCTATACTGTTTTCCATAATGGCTCTGCTAATTACAGTCCCACCAACAGTGTATAAGAGTTCCCTCTCTCCACATCCTCACTAGCATTTGTTATTCTCAGTCTTTTTAATAACGGTGAGTCTAACTGGGGTGAGAAGATATCTGAATGTGGTTTTGAAATTTTGATGGAATCTATTTTATCAATTTTTCTGTCATGGATTGTGCTTTTGGAGTTATATTTAAAAAATCTTTTCCAAAAAGTCATAACATTTTCTTCCTATAAGTTTTATTATTTTTGTTTTTCCATTTAGGTCTGCTATTTATTTTGAGTTAATATTTGTATACAGTGTGAGGTAAGGGCATAAGCTTGTTTCTCCTGTGTATGGATATCCAATAATCCCAGCGCTCTCCCTTCTTTCTAAATGGACACCAGGACCCCATCTCACAGGATGGCTTCAACCACTGACATGACTGACCAACCATTCATGCATCCCCAGCTCCCTCAATAAGAGAGGGGGCTAACACCACCTACAGCTGCCAAGCAGAAGGGGCAGGAGCTCCCCACCATGCAAGCCTCTTGGAGGTGAAGAGCAAACCTCCTTCCTCTTAGAGTAGCCTGCCACTGTTCACACTCAGTAAGAATTAGCCGATGGCAATGATGGAGGGGGGCTGTGAGGTTGATGGGTGGTGAGGCAGGATAGCAGCCTCCCTTCCTACCACCTGGGTCTGAGAGGAGCTGTGGATGAGACCGTATAAGCCACAACTCCCCAGGAGCAGCCACGCTCTGTCCCAGAGGCAGCACAAAGCCCCAATGGCCCCCTGCTGTTGGCAGCTAGTGTCAGGAGGCAGGAGAAAGGGACATTCCATCATCTCTAGACACCTCATCAGGTCCCTGTAGGTATCAGATAAACAGATTTTCTCCCTGGGGAGTGGGTGGCAGGCTGACAGAGATGGGGAAGTGGAGGCCCTGTGATTGGAGCATGGAACGCAGACAACAGCTCAGCATCAGGCCTGCTCATCTGAAGGCTCACAGTATGTCGGCTATCGATTCCCAGACAATCTAACCCTGAGCAGAGAAAAGGAAAATGCCAGAGGGCTCTGGCAGTTTTGGTGTCTGAATTCCCAGACAGGCAGTGCAGCCATGGTGGCTGGCAAGGGTACCTTGGCCTTCAGGAAGGGCAGCATCAGCAGGTGGGGGAGATGACTGAGGTGTCCAGCAGCCCCAACAGGACACACAGGGCAGGTGGGGGACAGCTCAGGCATTGGATCGGATCAACATGCTCCAGGGTGCACACTTTGAAACAGATTCCTTCTTCCAGTACCTAGTTTTTCTTCCTTAAAAGACCACCAAACACTCCCAGAAATCTTTCCTAAGCTGGTTGCCATCTGCCATTCCCACCAAACTCCAGAAAGTTATTAAAGAAAACCACACAGAGAACATAGCAAGCATATTCCAGCTGCAGCTCCTTTTGAGAAGCTGACTGGATTATGCGTGGTGGGCTTGCACCCTGGCCTGAGGGTCCCACTCCTCTCTCTTCATCCCCACCCTGCTGCTACCTTACTCAGCTCCTCTGAAGCTGCTCACATGGCCTTTACCTAGAGGTCACATGCAGTAGGGAGGAGAGAGAGCTCCCCAAAGTGTAAAGATTGGAAAGAGCCTTGGTAATGACCTGGTGCCATCTGTACATGCTCAGATGGAGAAATTGAGGCACAGAAGGGAAGGCAGTGGTCCAAGCCCACAGCACAGGAGCCCAGACCAACCCTAGGTCAGTGCCACTGTCTCTGGGCCAGTGACCAGCACCTTCCCAGGTGGGAAACATATCAGCAGGTTTTGATAATGAAATAATTCAAAATCAAATTGAAACTGTTGTGTTCAGTAGCAGATAAGAGTATTCCTAGAAGCAGGGCCTGTGTTGTATTAGTTCAATAAAACTCCAAAATACTAAGAAAATATTCAAGGAGTACAATTAACCCTAGAACAAAATCTTGCAATAGTTTTATATATAAAATCTGGGACTATAAAGTCTGGAAAGGAAAAACAAACTGAAAGCCTATAGAAAATTCTAAAGTTGTATTTGTTCAATTATCTATACATTTCAACAAATATCTGTTCATTAAAATGCATAAAGTATGTTTAAAGGTATGAGCTCATACAGATACTTACAATAAACACCCTCACTGGCCAACTGGAGGATGTAGGTATCAACTCATTATTTTGAAAACTGATCAAGAGAAAAAAATCAAGCATTTTTCTGCCTTTCCTATACAAACTATATTTCAGTGACAATTTCTTCTTATAAAAATATTCCAGTCAGTATATGCAGAAGGAATGATAGAATTGGAATCAAGCATTTTTCTGCCTTTCCTATACAAACTATATTTCAATGACAATTTCTTCTTATAAAAATATTCCAGTCAGTATATGCAGAAGGAATGATAGAATTGGAATATGAATATTTTGCAAACCCTAATGAAATACTGGATCTAGGCAATGAGAATCAACAGCCCTAACATCACAGAGAGACAACCATACACGATATGCCTCCATGCAAGAATATGAGGCTGAAGAATTCTTTCCCAAGAAATAAGTCTGAATCTTGTCAACACTCTTACTTCCTATGTACAGGAAATCCTGGGGACAGAGGAACATGCTAAATGACACCACTGGAATGCAGTTAGCAACCTCAGACTATGGCACACTTCACAGGATGAACAATCTGGTTCCTTCAACAAACAGATTTCACGAAAAAACAAGAGAGTTGAAGAAAGAACAGATTAAAAGAGACTAAAAAAATAGAATGAGGGCAGGCCCGGTGGCGCACTGGAGAGTGCACCCCTTGGGAGCACGGCGGCGCTCCCGCCAAGGGTTCGGATC
>NW_007738834.1:34818-35662 GCF_000696425.1 Galeopterus variegatus
AACAATCTGGTTCCTTCAACAAACAGATTTCACGAAAAAACAAGAGAGTTGAAGAAAGAACAGATTAAAAGAGACTAAAAAAATAGAATGAGGGCAGGCCCGGTGGCGCACTGGAGAGTGCACCCCTTGGGAGCACGGCGGCGCTCCCGCCAAGGGTTCGGATCCCATGTGGAGACTGGTTCCCGCTCACTGGCTGAGCGCAGTGCGGGTGCAACACCGAGGGTTGCGATCCTGTTACCGGTCAGTAAAAAAGAGACAAAAAGGAAAAAAAAAAAAATAGAATGAACCAAATGCAATTTAAGGACTTTCTTAGGAGGTTGATTCAAACAAACAAACTGTAAAAAAAAGAGACATTCAGGGAATATTGAACACTCCCTGCATATCTCATGATATTCAGGGATTATTATAAATTTGCTTAGATGTGATAATGATATTGTGGTTATTGTCTCTAGAGAACCCTTATCTTCTAGAGATACACTCTGAAATATTTACTGATGAAATGATATGATATCTTGGAGTTGCTTCAACATAAGGAGTTAAATAAAAACAGATCAATCTTGGGTTGATAACTGTTGAAGCGGAGTGATGGGTGGAAGTGGGTTCATTATACTACTCTCTCTACTTCTGTGCATGCTTGAAATTTTCCTTTATAAATATGTTAAGAAAAAATTTTGAGCTCCTATAAAGGTGACAAGTGCAAAGGATGCAACAACAAACCAGATAGGGCAAAACAAACAAACAAACAAAAAACCACACAATACTCTCATGGAGCTTGCATTCCACTGAAAGCCAAAGAGGACAGAGATAAGAAATAAACAAATGCACAAGAAAATCTCACATATTG
>NW_007738834.1:35784-38121 GCF_000696425.1 Galeopterus variegatus
CTGAGGGTTGCGATCCGTTGCCAGTCACGAAAAAAGACAAAAAGGAAAAAAAAGAAAAAGAATAAAACAAGGTAAAGTGAGGTAACAAGGATGGGGAAGGGAGGGTGCTTTATTTAGACTGCAAGGTCAGGGAAGGTCAGAGCCAGCCATGCAAAGGATCACAGGAAGTAACTGTGGAGGCAGAGGCAGTGGCCAGGGCAAAGGCAGGGACGGTCAGAGCACCCAGGGGGCTGGTCAGAGCAGTGGGAAGGCTGCTGTGTCTGCAGCTCAGTGGCCTGGGCACCATGGAAGGAGTCAGTCAGGGAGCTGGGAGGGTCAGATCATAGAAGGCTGGTATGGCATCTGGTTTTATTACAAGTGAAAGGAGAAGGCACTGGAAGGGCTTAGGGGGCTGTGGTTGACCTAATTTCTTTTCTGAATCCACCCATCCAACTGGTGTGAGGAGTGGACTATAGAGGAGGTAAGGGAGGAAGTAGGAGGTGAAGCAGAGCAGAGACAGGAGCATGTTCTGCAGATAGAGCTGATGGAACATGCTGGACTAGAAGCAGGGATGGGAAGATGTTGAGGACAGGAATCAAGAATACCAATTTTCAACAACGGTATCTGTGGGGGTGCCATTTATTGAGATGATGAAAAGTGTGGAGCAATGTATGTGAAGGAGAAAATCCAGAGTTCCATGTGGGACGTACTGAGTTTGAAATGCCTATTAGCCATCCGGGGGGAGATGTCAAGTCAGCAGGTGAATATATGGCTCCTGAGCTCAGTTTGGGCTGGAGATGTAAATTTTGAAGTCATTAGCATGTAGATGGTATTTAGAGCCATCAGCTTTTCCACTCATTACCAAAATAAAGCACAAAGGGGAGATCCCCCAGAACCTCAAAGGAAATGGGGCTGGAACTGAAAGAGGTGTCAACCTGCTTTAAATTTCCACACCCCACAGCCCAGAGCATAAGACTCCACACATTTAGGTCCAGCACATTATCCCATCATATAACTGCAGCTCCCCTTCATGAATTCCTGGAAGAAGCCACATAAATCCTTCCCCCAACTCAGCATATTCAAGTCCTACCCTCTTTAAGGATGCTTTAGGAATAAGCCTGTCTTATTCTGATGAAACTGTCCTATCTCCCGGATTGGCTAGAAATAACTTTTCCCTCCTCTGAGCTCCTGGATCTGTATTTGCTTTTCTCTAATATCTTACTATTCTCAGCCTAATACTGTGATTATCTGGGCCCGGTCACCCCCAATGGGACTGTGATGTCCCTGGAGGCAGAGCATGTGTCGGCTCCACTTTTGCATTCCAGCAAGGGAAAAGCAGGTCTACTAGCAAACCATACTGTATTGTTGAAGAAAGTTTTAAAAACTTCGTACCATGATAGAGTCAAATCAGGTCAGCAGAGGAAGACTGGCTGGGTGGGTCTCCTTAGTCCTTGAGGAGGAAAGTATTCAAGGATACTCTTTCATCCCCAGAAAGGTTCCAGGTTGGAGAGGAGGGGCATAGACCAGACAGACCACTCATCTGATATATTCTGGCCAGAGTGACATTGTAGTATGGTGAACACTTGACCATGTGCATCATTTCGGACTATGTGCAGAGTCAGAGCTTATGTTCTGATGTCCCTTTCCATCTACCTGTTTCAGGTACAGAACTCCCTCACCCATGTTCCAATCCTGCTATCCATCCTACAACTCTCAACTCATCCTTTAGGAATGCAAAATAATGCACACATTTGTCTAAAAATGAAAAACTAGGGAGTTAAATAGAAAGCAAAAAGGATATATTATAAAATTATTAAGAAGTATAAATAAATTAATTAAATTGTTATTGTGTATAATTTTTTCCTTCATTACTATTTCCACCTACCCCATCCCAAACTCTTCACAGTATTAAGGAAATGACCTAGGCAGGCTAATGAGAAAAGTAAGGTCATCTTGCACAGAGGCCTTGACAGTCTCTTCCTTACCTTCTTTGGCCCAAGATGCTTTCCCAAACATAAGGGCTCAGTCTCACAGTGTCCTGGCCAGTTCTACTATGAGTGACACTGGTGGATAAGCTAAGAGTCAGCCCAGCTTTCCACCTCACACACAATCAAAGTCCCAGTGGTCTAGAGCAGGTCAGGTGGATTCCAGGGTTCTGTGGTACAGTGGCCTTTCATCGCTGCCTGACTAAGGGATGCAGGCAGCCCAAATGTCAGACTAGCCAGGAGTGAAGATTCCAAGGTCATGAAGATTTAGTGAAAATTAGAAAAGCCTTACAGGTTGACCAGAGTCCCTCTCTGTAACCTACGCTAGCGTGATGGACCTTTTCAGGCAGCACCAGAGTGCAAAACTTACTCT
>NW_007738834.1:38903-40789 GCF_000696425.1 Galeopterus variegatus
AGATTTAGTGAAAATTAGAAAAGCCTTACAGGTTGACCAGAGTCCCTCTCTGTAACCTACGCCAGCGTGATGGACCTTTTCAGGCAGCACCAGAGTGCAAAACTTACTCTGGGGGGGCACAATTCTGAGTGCAGTTTGGATAACGTGCTCCTGACCCACACAGCATCACACACAGATGATGTCCAGCTCTATGACAATGGTTTTGTCCACATTGTTTGAAACTGGCAGCATATACTTTTTACAACAGCTCTTCCGCAGTTGAACAAATTTGAGACAT
The DNA here is from genome assembly GCF_000696425.1 of Galeopterus variegatus. NCBI lineage: Eukaryota > Metazoa > Chordata > Mammalia > Dermoptera > Cynocephalidae > Galeopterus > Galeopterus variegatus. The sequence goes on from NW_007738834.1 coordinate 39,181, forward strand.
GCTGCATGGCACATAGGTTCCGAGAGAGGCCCTGGAAAATCCTGCAGTAAAGAGCTCTGTTGGCGTCTGACTCAGTGATTTTTAGTCATCTCACCACATAACCATGTCCTCTCACATTGCTCTGGTACACGTTTGGGGAAATGCTACTCGACAAAACCATTTTGACTTTTTTGGAACTGTCACATGTCAGTGGGGCTAGAGCAATCATCAAAATCTTTAAACCAAGGTCACCGATGTCATGCTTCAGAGCAAGAACAGGAGGCTCAGAGTGCTTCAGTGGGTGGCCTGGGATCCAACAGCTGGTTCTAATAGAACTAGCAAGGGACACGAATCTCCAGAGACCAGGCCAGTGCTCAGACTCTGGGAGGACACACTTCCAGGACAGCTCCCATTGGCCTCTACTGCTGCTGGGAGCCCTGCTGCAAACCGTCTTCCCTTGGGTTCTGGGTTATTCCCCCAATAACTCACAAAAGGCTGTGAGTCTGACAGAAGAGTATCAGAGAGCCCCTGCTCAGGACATGCAAAACTGGAGACACATTAAGAGGGTTAGTTTTGTTGTTAACTGCTTGTCTTAAGAGTGTGCACTACAAAATTAAATTCAAAATGGATGAAAGACCTAAAAGACAAAGCTAAAACTAAAAAATTCTGAGAAGAAAACATAGGCATAAATCTTTGTGACCTTGGATTAGGTAACGGGTTTCTTAGATATGACACTAAAGCACATGCAACATAANTTGTGACCTTGGATTAGGTAACGGGTTTCTTAGATATGACACTAAAGCACATGCAACATAAAAAAAAAAATAGGTAAATTGGATTTCATCAAAATAAAAAACTTTGGCACTTCAAAGGACACTATCAAGAAAATGAAAAGACAACCCAGAGAATGGAAGAAAATGTTTGCATAATATTTGTAGATTATTATACCTGATAATCTACAGGGCTGGCTGGGCTCCTATAGGCATCGATGATTCTTATCTCATACATGAGCACACAGAGACCCAAACAGGCCACACGGACATACCCAAGGTCACATGGTAGCAGTGGCCAAGCCAGAACCGGAGCCCACATAGCCACACCTCAGGTTGTCTAAGGGCCTATTCCGCTTCCCTAGCAAGTTAAGACTTCGAGGTACTATTTGGAATAAAACATATACTTTATTGTTTATGCGTACATTATCTCCACTCTCATCAAATCCCACTATTAAGCAAATACACACCACACCTACATCAGGTAGAAAGCCTGGGCCCCTCACCCTCAGGCTCCGACGGTGAGGCTGGGGCGCAGCAGCAGGTGCTCCCCAAAGCCCCACTGGGTGCGAGGTGGTGCCCGGGTCTCCCTTCCTTCTCTCCCATCACCATCCTCCTTCCCTTCCCTCTCTCTCCTCTCTCTTCCCCTTCCCTTTTTTGAGTTGTTTCAAGTGCGTGGGAATTCACTCCTCAAGTAATGGCACATTAGGAGGCCCCCCTGTAATGGGGTGAGCCTCCAGGGATCAGTCCTACAGGAGAAAAGTGACCTACATCAAATATCCCGGTTAACGTGGTACTTGAGCACTCTTGGGTGACACCTGTATTCTAAATGTCAGCTTAGTAGCTGTGAAGCAGTAAAT
>NW_007738835.1:0-25385 GCF_000696425.1 Galeopterus variegatus
AATCAACACTAAAGTAGCACTTTGAGAGCCATTTTTCTAAGTGTAAATTAATGGAGAGGTCATCAGAAACCCAGGCAAAGATAACTGGGGTTGACTCTCTCCCATTCCACGGAAGAGCAGGAATGACATATTAGAAAAATGCCATTGAACCATTGGTGGCATCACTAAGTAAAGCTCCTGCCACTCAGACCTTCAAACCACCAGAAGAATGGATTCAAATATAGAGTTCACCAGGTGCTGCTAACAGCAGCTGCCAGTTGCCAGCCAGTGGAAAAGCTGCAGGTGGAAACAAGCTTTCTTTTCAAAACAGCAGAGGGGAGAGAGAGGGGAAGGATTCCTCGGGAAACTCTTATGTGAACAAACTGTAGGTGTTAGCTTACCTTTGACCACACACTTTTGAATATAAGCATGAGAAATTGAAAACCCTCCTGGCATTTTGGACCAAGAATGTCCCGCTTTCTGCTTAATCTGAACCTCACTGGCAGTTTGCATTTATTAAAACAGCCATGTAAAAGTAAAATTTAAAACAGTTTTGAAACCCTTCAGGTTTTGGTTTGGCTAGCTGAAAGAAAAAGAGAAGGCAACCGCCATTTATTTAGTGTCTAGTATATGCTGAGTTCTATGCTAGACAGTTTTTATAAATTATCTCGTACAATCCTCACAGTAAGGGAGGCTTGTTGATGAGAGAGTAAAACACATCACAGAAATCCACTGTAACCAAACAGGATTCGCACTAGAATAAGCAGAGTGGAGCAAAACAGAGTCCAAAAATAGACCCAATGATGGTAGGAACTGAACATATAGCAAGAGGGATATTGTGATGTGGTGGGGAAAGTATGATTTATGATTTATTTAATAAGTAATTAGTGGGGGAATTAGGTATTAGACTAAAAAAAAATGAGGTGGTCCTTCTACATGCAAAAACATACAAAAGCCAAAACAAAACAAAACAAAAAAACCTGAAAGAACTAGGAATTTAAATATAAAAAATAAACCAGTTCTTCCCCGACAATATGACCAGCTAGCTAATGAGGCCGCGTGTCTCGACTTCACGGCCACAAAGGAAAGCTCACGTCGCTGCACACAGCCGGGGGGTTTATTCTTCAGACTCTGGGCAAGCGTAAGCGAGCGAGGTGATGGCTGGGTGTGCCTGGCCACAGTTCCTATTAGAAAATGTTGGTACACACTGCGCTNACTTTTGAATATAAGCATGAGAAATTGAAAACCCTCCTGGCATTTTGGACCAAGAATGTCCCGCTTTCTGCTTAATCTGAACCTCACTGGCAGTTTGCATTTATTAAAACAGCCATGTAAAAGTAAAATTTAAAACAGTTTTGAAACCCTTCAGGTTTTGGTTTGGCTAGCTGAAAGAAAAAGAGAAGGCAACCGCCATTTATTTAGTGTCTAGTATATGCTGAGTTCTATGCTAGACAGTTTTTATAAATTATCTCGTACAATCCTCACAGTAAGGGAGGCTTGTTGATGAGAGAGTAAAACACATCACAGAAATCCACTGTAACCAAACAGGATTCGCACTAGAATAAGCAGAGTGGAGCAAATCGACTGTAATTCAAACAGGATTCGCACTAGAATAAACAGAGTGGAGCAGAACAGAGTCCAAAAATAGACCCAATGATGGTAGGAACTGAACATATAGCAAGAGGGATATTGTGATGTGGTGGGGAAAGTATGATTTATGATTTATTTAATAAGTAATTAGTGGGGGAATTAGGTATTAGACTAAAAAAAAATGAGGTGGTCCTTCTACATGCAAAAACATACAAAAGCCAAAACAAAACAAAACAAAAAAACCTGAAAGAACTAGGAATTTAAATATAAAAAATAAACCAGTTCTTCCCCGACAATATGACCAGCTAGCTAATGAGGCCGCGTGTCTCGACTTCACGGCCACAAAGGAAAGCTCACGTCGCTGCACACAGCCGGGGGGTTTATTCTTCAGACTCTGGGCAAGCGTAAGCGAGCGAGGTGATGGCTGGGTGTGCCTGGCCACAGTTCCTATTAGAAAATGTTGGTACACACTGCGCTTTTGAAGGAGGCTGCCAGCAAACCCTGTCGTGTGCCCCCAGAGCCCCAACCCAGCCCTGGGCTCCCCCGTAACTTCCCCCAGCACCTTCACACCTACGGGTCTCTGCCAAGAACAGACCCCTCTTACCCGTTTTTAACCTGAATCATCCAATTAGCCTTTAAAACTCAGCTGAAATTTCAATGCCCAAGGAAACCTTTCCTCCTCCTTCCTCAGGATGAGATGTGCCCTTCCAAGCTTCCATTATACCTCACTGAGAAAATTTCCCAACTTACCTTCCTCCACAAAAAGCTTTAGTTCAACTTTGAATTCCTTAAAGAACAGGACTGTATCCCCTTATCTCTGCACCCCCAGTCCTATGACAAGTGTGCAGGAGCTCAGGAAGCCCACTCTCCCTTTCACAACATGGAATGCACAGCACTTTCTCCGTCGTTGCAGGACTACTGATTCCAGCATGCCCTGCGTCTTGTGCCATACTGATCCCGTATTGCTGTGCGAAAATTTTGCAGTGTTCTGAAAATCTTCCATGTTGAATAGCAATTTTAGAGGTATTTACTTAAACCACAAATCCACATAGTGTGACTACATTCGGAGATTGACTACCCTATGCATATGCTGAAACAGTAGCAGGAGAAGGGCAGAATACCTCAAAGATGCCCGCTAAGGCACGGTATCTCATTGATTCTTCCACCAAAAAGTTTCTTCAGTTCACTCCTTTCTTCCCTGGACAGTCGCCCTCCAGGAACGAGATGAAAAGGATTGTCTGTACTGGAGGCTTCTGCCCTGGCCCCTCCTTCTCAGACAGATGCCCATCCCCTCTTGGCTGGTTCTTCATCTTCTGTTCCAAATCCCCGCCCTGATCTCTCTCAAACTGCTACTAAACTACTTTTTCCCTCTAAAATATGCTTGTAACTTATCCCTACATGCTCAAGAAATGACCACAGCTGTCCACCCAACCGGATCAGTCCTAAAGCCCCCACGGCCTCCCCAGGGCCCTTTCAAATGCTAGCTCTTCTGTCTGCTCTGTCCAGCTGGTCTTCTCAGTACCTTGCCCTGCCCATCTACCTCCTCGACCTGTATATTTCCCAGAAAATTCATTCATTCATTCATTCATTCATTCATTCATTCATTCGCTGTTTCAAGTATCTGTATGTAAGCCATAGCTAATCTCTTTTCCTTCCTTCCATGCCTAAACCAATAATTCATAAGTATCACAACTTCCTCTGGGAATCTTTCCTTGATATCTGCTTCCTTTCCTGAAATTCTTCTTATGTTAAATTGAGCACATCTTCACATAGATTTTCCCATTAAATGATATTAAGCTTATTAAGTGAGCTTTTTTATTATATGTATTTTTATATTTCCTGATACCATACACAGCATGCAGTTTTAATAAATAAATGTTTGCTAGGTAATTGATATAAACATTAAATCAGGAGCCGTCACTGTGAGTTTTGAGGCTTTGGTATTATACCTGTTGAGAATCATGCCTTGCTGACAGTTTAATAGCAGATCTACCCTGTCGTCTTCCAGAGTGTGCACCTAACAAAGCCATATGCATCAGAAGAACTAAAATCTTCTTCACTGCATCCTGACCTTCCTTTTCATGAACCACGGAGGAAGTGGCTATGGTGTCTGATGTGGAGAACTGTGCACAGATGACATGATATGTTCTCATCTTCTGCCCAGAAATGCAGCTCTGGCTGTGTTGGGCAGGGCAAAGAAATGCCGGGTGGGGGTTGAAAAGTTATATTCTGTGATCTGGTCAAGAGGAGCTGCTGCTTCCACCACTCAGTCTTACCAGCTCCTCTGTCATACCAGGTGGAAATCTCATGCTCTGCAGTTTGCTGCATATAGTGCATTCACACATTGTGGAAATATTTGGTGGGCAAATACATGGGTGTATGTTCACCAAGTGGCAGTGAGTTCCTGTGGCTTAAAGGGGATACTTACAGACAGTTGTGATTTTGGGTCCCTACAACAAAACATTCTTGGGCAAGTCACATGGCCTGAATTTTAATTTTCTCATGTATGAAATAGATATAATAAAAACATCTTCCTTACAAGATTGCTGCAAGGACCCTACCAGGTAATACACAAAAGCGCTCTGCAATTTCTCAAGAATAAGACGTGTCAGGTGCCATGAGTCATGGGTCTATGGACACAAAAAGCAACCTCCCAATTCACATGAATGTGGACCACACTGCATTCCAGGAATTAGAGGACATTGAGCGTGAGTCCCAGAGGGTGAAAATGTCCTTCTGCTGTATCTACGCCCCTCCTCTTAACTACTTAATCACATCAAACCTTTCAGTTGCAAGGAGAATCTAGACATTACATGTATTTTTTAACATCTTGTAACTCAATGGCTATTATATTCTTAGCACACAGCACAACTCAGAATCACCAAGTGTGTCCCATCAAATCGTTGAAAAGAGAGTAAATAAATGGCACTTCAAGATTCATCAAAATCTACCCTGTTTTAGAGCACAGAGGCCTCCTGATTAAATTTTCTACAAGATCAAGGTCTGTTTATTATTTTTAGGATAGTGCATTTAGACTGCCTGACCTTTGTCTTACCCACCTCTGCCCTTGGAGAGGACTTCCTTTCACAGAGAGAAACAGGATTAAAGCCCTGTCAGTAGAATGCCAGGGCCAGCGGGCAGCTCCGTGCACGGGTAGTCTGCACAGGCAGGATAAGGACATTGACCACCTGCTAATCTATCCCCAGATGGAGGTGGACACAGAAGAGAAGCGCCATCGCACACGCTCCAAAGGAGTTCGAGGTACGTTTGCACTTCCCTGCGTCCCTGGGGCCGGTTCAGGGTCACCTTCACCCTGCAGAATCGCTTTGGGATTTCACTCTGGCCCCCGCCTTTACACAACCTTTTGGGGAGTTTTCTGTGGAAGAGGGGTACTTGCGATAGATGATAAATTTTTATATATTTTCCATCTTTCTGCAGTTCCCGTGGAACCAGCCATACAAGAGCTGTTCAGGTTAGTGCTCTGAGGGTGAAATATATCCCCATTAGCAATTTAGAACATTCATGCCTTTTAATGGGTATGCTGTACTTTCAAGTTCATCGGCAGCTTGTTCACGCCCCGCTGCACTGATGAAATTAATTCCCCTGAGACTTGCTAATAAAAGCATCCCCCACTCTTCCTTCTTCTCAGTTCTGTGAATCCTGCCTCTCTGTCTGGGCTGCCCAGTTTCTCTCCCATGCCCATCGACTCACCTGTCTCACCTGTCTGCAGCACACGGCACCCGTGTAATCAATTTTTTCCTGTTCCAGCTGTCCCACGCCCGGCTGCGACGGCAGTGGTCATGTTAGTGGCAAATATGCAAGACACAGAAGGTAATGCCTGCATTTTTTCTCAATGTCCTGTCTGAAGTGACTGATATAGGGACCCATCCATGGGATGGAAATTGTGGGTAGGTGTTCCTGGTCAGACCCCCTTTTTCTTCTGTCCCGGGAGCTCAGTGTTCTGTCCCTTGTACAGTTGTCAAAGCATAAGCCAGTCTCACTCCCTTACGGGGAGAACTGACAATAATACACAGGACGACATACATTAAGACCAGACTTAAACTGATTTTCCCATCTGTGTACACAGTGCTCAGCACGCAGACAACCGAGGGCCTCCCCTGCTTTATGGAGAAGGCTCATTTCTTCTTCCTCAGTTTCTCATTCCTGTAGCTGCAGGATGGTAAATCATGGATGGTAAATTAAAATGTGACCTACTGACCTGTCTGTGGGAACTCAGCTGCCACATTCCACCACCGAACAGAGCTCATCCTGGGAACCAAAGCCCAAGCTCGGCCCCAGGGCAGCCGTATTTTCACCTCTGCAGGTGCAAGTCAGGGCAGATCACACTAGTGAGGCTTAGTGATGTAAATGATTGTGTCATTCTCATAAATACCAGGATTTCAGGTCCATAACACTCTGGGTGTGAAAAACCTCTCGAAAATAAGAGGGCTAGGTAATTATTGCTAAAAACACATCCCAGCAAAAGTATATCATATCTACCCATGGCTGGCAGTCACTTACAGATCAGTCTTTAGGGTTGTTTTACCAGAGAGCATTTTCTTCTCTGATATTGATGTGGTTGTCTCTTTCAATGGGAAATTTTCAGTTCTGATGCATTAGAAAAGTTTACAGATTACTTTAAGTTTTTAGCTAATTTTTTCACAAATTAGTTTGCTAGGACTAAGGTCATTCCAGTCTATGAACCCTCAGTGACCAGACCCAGGAAAAAAAACTGGATTCGAAAGCAGGCGCAGCTACAGCACCTCAGGGTGGTTGTCCTCAGTGCTTCTCATTCTATTTCCTTTTCAGTGGAACATTAATTTATTGGTGAAATCAAGCAATTATTTTGATTTTTCTTTAGTAAAATCAAGGGAAGAATTACAAATTACTCCCCAAATCCCCATGCTAGCATTTAAGGAAATTGGGAATTTTTAATGAGCATCCATCATGAAATGGTTGTCTGACTTCCTCTGTTACACACCAAAGGAATTCAGGGCCATCTTTTCAGGGAGTTTTGTGGTGATTTAAATTATTAAATTTGATTTACTATATTATGATTGTTATTGTATAAAATAGTAAATGATTGACTTATGTAATTGAAATAAGTCATTTATTTAAAGTATTTTACCATTTTATGAGGAAGTATATATGTAAGTTCTTAATCTAAAAGTTTAAAAAACTGCATCATCTATGTTGTGAATAGAAAACTCGTTAACTGTGAACAAAATCAACTTTTTTTCCTTAATTATCTCTTGATTAGTCAATAAACTTTATCATACTGTTATATAAAGATATTATTCAATTTGGCTACAAAGTTTTAATTAGGTATGAACTACATATAATTTCATAGCCATAATTTTGCAGGAAAAATCATGAAGTTTCCAAAGAATTATTTCAAACTTATTCTTAACTAAGGTGCATTCCATTAAGATATGGATTGACGTGTCTCTGTGTGGTATGTGTACACATCTGTTAATGAGATCTCTTTCCCTGCTTAAAAAGTGGCACTTGGAGTTAGATTTGGAGATAGTTAGGTTTTATCTTCCTTTTGAGACGGGCTGCCCATGTGATAGCACAGAAGCAACCAGAATCTTACAAGAACTAATTAGATAACATGCTAGAGAGATTCACAGCAACACCCAAGTTGGAAACTGTTTCAACAAAATTTTTGTTTAATTTAAAATAATTTCTAATATTTTAATAGAGACTGTTAATTAGAAGATATAATGCAGTGACGTTGAAAAAGAACTATTTTCCAGTCAAGAGACCCAAGTTCTAATTTCCCCAAAGCTACTAATTAGCCAAGGGGCTTGGACAAGCTTGTTAACCTCTATGGCCTTCAGTATCCTCAGTTTTAAAATGAGAGAGTTGCAGACTTTGCTTTGTAAGCCTAATTACCATTCAGTAATTATGTCACTTTTTGAGCCTTCTCTGGAGAGGAATCTCATTGAGGTACCAAGTGAGGTTTCCTAAGTTTTATTTTTTGATGTCTATATATTACCAGTAATTTTTAACTGAAGAATGACATTTTAGTTTCTTAAGATGAAAAAGTGTTCCTTGTTGTATTAGGTAAGACTCGTGTACATTAACATGTTATGACCATTGCTATTTCAAATTTGTAAGATTTCAATTACATCTTTGTTTTTTTCTGATTTTAAAAGACTTATTGACTACAAAGAGCCCCCTCCTGATGCGACTCATGCCCCTAGAGACCTGTGCGCATCCCGCCCACACAGCTGTAATGCTGACGTTTGCTGTCAGGCTCCCGTTGACAGGGTGTCAGGCCTTTTCAAAATATGACAAAAGAGTAGAAGCCTCAGTTTTGATTTTGATGAAATTATCTGTCCTTTTTGGTCTTTTAATGATAATTTTTAAAATGAATGTATTTCTGTTAAGACTACAACGTGATTTTACTAAGCAGTTCACAGACAATTTAAAAGGTATCATTTGAGTATGCTGAAGTGTCTATTTATTTGGACTTGCAAAAAAATAATTTAAGGTAAATGTGGGAACTCAACAATGTAAAGAATTAAATTCTTTTTTTTTAGGAAATAAATACCAAGTGATGAAACGGTACCTACCATTTAGTCCTTTATTTTTAACATAAAAAATGTCCTAAGGAAATCAGACATTTATCACCATTTTAGTTTATCGTTCTGCCGCTTTGTGGGACACACACTGTGGCAGCTCTTGGTGGCTGCCAGGCTCCCTCCATGGTGTCTGGCTCTTGGTAACAGCTGCTGGAACTGATGGCTTATTTATTTTATTTTACTTTTTTTCAGCTTGATGGAGGTAGGGTTGTGGGTTTGTAAGAAATAAAGAGTAAAGGAGAATCAGCCACTGGAAAATATCTGTGAAAGGAAACAATACTTTGAAAAATATCTGTGAAAGGAAACAATACTTTGAAAAAGGAATTTACAATTTAAGGTCCTGGTTGAAAATTTGGGAATTGGAGTAAGGTTACAATACTTATTGGTATTCTACTTGAATGACAAAGTTGTGTCTTAATGCCAAAGTTGTGTCTTTGAACCAAAGACGATCTATTTGTAGGTACTTATTTATGTTAATAGTTCATAAACAATTCAAGGCAGCTGATAAACCAATGTACAACTGCACAGTTAAATTTAAATAAAAATAAATTAAAAACAATATAAAGAAATGAAAACAGTTATTCCAGAAACCCAGAATGTATCAGGCTTCTTAATATAGTATTACACTTACTTCTGATTTTCCTGGTAGCTAAGGCTAAAATGAGAAAAATAAATAATAGAACTTCAATTATCTGATACAATGATTGTATCAGTTCTACAGAGAAGCATAGTTTCCTGGCACTGAGGATAAATATGTTTGAATTTTCCATGCATTGCCCAGCAGGGATCCAAGCTTAGTAAACATTTCTTTTCTTTGCCCTGATACAGGTCACCAGGGCCAGGTCTCTCACAAACCTAACACATACAGGAAATTATTTATCTTCAGAAACATTATTAGTATCTAGACATATGAATTTGCCATTTTTTCCCAATGAAGTTTAGTATCATTAGAATATATAAATATAACGAAAACACTATAACATTTACATTAAGTCTAGAAGTAATTCTTCCATTATGGATTAAAATACCAACTTGGTCCTTTCTGTACACAGCACATCTGACTTCTTATTTTGGACTCACATTACTGTACTGCTGCGCACACGGCTCAGAATATTCTACTACTCCGAGTGCATCTGTCTTTCCTTAAATTATACTTAGAAGTGGCTACAGACATTTACACATCTCCATCATGGAGTTCAGTCTCAGAGTTTTATTTTCCTGAGTGAGCTTTCCAAAGTTTAGTTTTAGGTCCCCAATCTCAGGAAAGGGGAGTTGCTGGCTGCTGTCCCTCTCTCACCCCATACCACCCTCTTCTCCTTTGCGCAGCCTACGTGACCTGTAAGCATTTAAAGCACAAAGAGAAGAGCTTTCTCATGGACCACAGCTTTTTTTTGGTGGATGGGTGGTAGAAAAACAATGACACAGAACTCAAAATTTAGGAGGTGGATGCATGTTTTTCTCTTAAACTTCCCCAGCAATTTGCTGCCAGGGAAGGCTCCACATGAGGTGTGTGGGATCCAGACCAAAACCTATGGCTCAATGTGGGGGACACCACCTCAGGTGCATGAGGCCTGCATGTGCCCCTGCTACTATGGAGCTCGTCCCTGGACACCAGTCACTTGAGTGGAGGGGGGACCACAGGGTGGGACTTGGGGTCTCGTCATTTCCTGGTGGCAACCCCAACCAACTCTGATATCTTATGGAAGGGTAGAGACATGTTGAAAAGAAACCACAACTGTCCCTTCATCTATAATTGTTTCTGTATGGCTCATGTACCTGATACAGAGATGTGGCTACTAATCCAGAGTATTTCATGAGCCAATAGTAAGATATGAGCCAAAAAGCCCAATGTCAAAGCATTTCTACAGAATTCTACTTTTGAACCTTTGACTAAGGTACAAAATTCTAGTGCTTATGTTTATGGTTTATGTTTTTTTTCTCCCCATGTTGATATAAAATATTGTTTGTGTTAAAGACAAAGTGCAGCTTAATGTTTATAAAGGTGTATAACTATAGCAAGTTTATCGGCAGGTAATGGTCAATGTTTTGTTCTTAAATATTTTTTGATTTTCCCAGTAAAAATTAGAAATAGAAATAATCAAATGTTGTTAATATTTATTGCAGATTAATATTAGACAATGTACAGGAATTTGAATTTTAGGCTTACTTGCAATAATTATACATATACTGGGATGTTTGAGATTAATTGAATTTACATACTTATTTCTAAATAGTGATTTTTGCATAAGCCTCCAATGCATCAGAGGACAAGAGAGAGAGAGGAAATTCCTAGCATGAATTCATCCTTCATACATCTGTTTTGTGTTCACTCTGAGTTTATTTCCGAAATTTGATGGATTTTATTTACTTTCGCCCTTTACTGCCATTTTTTAATTACTTGTCTGTTGAGCATAGGGTTCTGATGAAGAAATATTTAACCTGTAATTTAGCTTCATGGTCTTTACACACTCAACAAACACCCAAAAGTCAGGTGATGAACATTGGTGTTATATTTAAATCCTTCCCAATTTAGAAAACACTGAGCAAAATCATTTAATTCGAAACCTTAAAAGTAAGAGCTTCAAGAAGGAGCTTCTCTTCTTTGTTAGAAAATTATTGGATTCTCTCTGGCTTGTTGGGCACCCTCCCTGTTCAGGTTTTTCTCCAGCTCTACACCGTTTCCCCACTAGTGTGACCGCCCTGGCGGCAGCCGAGGGTGAATAATTGCCTGTCTTCACAGCAGCCTGTTCTGGAAAGTCGAGGGCTTGCTTCCTGATGCCTGCATGCCTCATTTGGATTCTGCCAACAGCCTGGGGGCTGTATTATTCATGGCTTGACAGAGAGCACTCCCTAAAAGCTCTGGAACAGAGCCAGGTGCTGGCTGAGAGAGAGCAGAGCATCGCGACCTGCTGCTGAGAGCAGCATCTATAATCCAAAAAAGAAGAGGAAGAAGAGACAGAGAAATAGGAATCCCTAGACCTCCTTTTTACGGGTTCCACAAAGATAGAAATTTCATTTGCATTAAAAACAAAATACCCTAAAAATAATTGCATTTTTTTCTAACCACGCTTGAAAGTTTCACACAATTTTCCCCGTTTAATTGCAAAGCTGATTTTAATTAGTAAGGCCCTGCATGTGAAAAATGAAGATCCACTTGGGTGCGGGAAGACACTGCGGTGTCTGCTGAATGCTCTAATTAACGTATGGCTGCTGTAGGACGGGCCGCGCCGTGGGATGTTTATGAAGATTCCGTGCACGCAGCCGCCAAGCCAGGCTTTCTGCACTTGCCTCTGTGAATCCACAAGAATAAATAACCCCCCTTCATTCTTTATGAGACCTCACTGTGCATGCTATCGCCCCATCCATAAACTTTATGGCATGCCTGTCCTTTTTACTATTTGACGCTGATATTATAAATCACAAGTTAGGGCATACATATTTTAACATTAATTTGATAGCATGGCACAGTTGCACACAGAGTGAAAATTTTGAGATTTAGGGACTTATTTTGGCTGAAGTGGAGGGTCGAGGTAAGTGGATTCCCACACTGGCCACTCCCCGGAGGCTTTACCATGAATGCTGTGTGTGCAGACACACGAAACCCAGACACCACCTTTCAGGGCTGGGGTGGCAGTAAACATTTATTGTCTCAATACATTCTCTATTTTAAAAAATAAAAAGGCTCCTGGCCATTGTAACAGACGCATCTCTGGGCATGGCCTATTTTGTCACATATTTTAGAACACAGTGTGACTGATTGAGCAGATTTAATACTACAAACCAAAACACATAATGCATCACAGTGTATATTTTTGATGCTTGATAAAATTAAATATATATTCTAAATAATTTCACATTCAAAGAGAGGGAATGTAGGTATTTTCAGATATGGTACTAAAAACAGTAACTGTTCTGATAGAGAATCTGTGATGTATACAATCTGTATTGGTGGAGTCTAGATTTAGCAATTATAAGCTTGTTCCAATTTCTTGACTAATGATTAAAAGAATGTAAGCTGGCCTTTGGAACATCAGCACAATACCCACTAGAAACTGATGTGTAGTACAGCTACTGTCTGGGGTTTTCCTACCAAAAGGCCACAGGTGGCTCTTACCACCCCCATCTGCGCTGCGATTACCGCAGACACATGGCAGCTTCTTTTTAGACCTTGATGCTCTGAGAGATGGAGTCCTGAGGCGGCCATGAAAAACGCACAGGCAGGATGTCCAGGGGAGTGGACCCCGGTGTGTGACTAGGAAGGACAAGAGAACACACCTGCAGAGGCCCACCTCCTAACCGGGGCCAGGTCTCCTCCTGTGTGCGGAGCCTCTGCCGACAGCGGAATCCTCACCCCACAGACGTGGGAGTCCAGGCCCGTTGGAGAGGTCTGCTGGGCACATCCGCTCAGGGTGCACGTCTCCCTCTTATCAGAGAAGTGAGGACGGCAGGAGAGACAGGAGCAGGGGCTGGAAGTGTGGGGATGCCCTTGTCACACTGACTTAAGTGGGCTCCCACCGCTATTCTGGGTGACAGTACATACCTGGAATCTGCTATCACAACTAACAATTTTGGGGGAAACCAGCATTGCAAGCAGCGTTGTGATCTAGTTCTTTAAATCCATATTTGGGGTATCCCCATATTATTATTTTCATGGTTACTTGCACTCCCACTTTGAGGAGACAGAGGAGTAACCAGGGGGACCTTCTGAACGCTGATGTGGGTGACCAGCTGCTTCTCCTATCATCTCTGACCTCCCCTGGAGAGAAAAGAGCGGGTATTAGTCTGTTTCTGTTGTTTATAACAAAATACCTGAAACTGACTAATTTATAAAGAAAACAAACTTTATTGCTTATAGTTTCAGAGGCCAGTAAGTCCAAAGTCCAGTGAACACAGCTGGTGAAGGTTTTCTTTGGTGGTGACCTCAGAGGTAGTAGAGTATCACATTGCAAACGGCAGAGCAGGGAGAGTGAGACAGACTGACCTCCTCATTAACTCTCTTTTGAAAGCTTTCTGAACCACGCACCTGACGACCATTATTAATCCATTCACGACCAACGGCATGGCCCTAAAACCTAATCACCTCTTCAAGGCCCCACCTTCCAATTACCATAATAGCATTTCCCACCCTCTTAACACCGTCACAGTGGGGGCCAAGTTTTGGGGGAACACTCAATCCAAGGCAGAGCACTTCCAATATTAGACCACAAAATATGATTGAAACGTCAAACTTCAATGTACTCTTTCTGCCAAAACCAGTGAAAGATTTAGAGGAAAGAAACACGATCTTAGCTATAACATTGCTTCAGTTCTACGAGATTTTAGTATTTTTATCTGGAACTTTCTGTGTAACTAAGGATGTTGCTACCTGCAGTAAATGGAAAACCCACCTCAACCCGGCTGAAACTGCGTAGAATGTACGGACTCACCTGAACTGAAGGTTGAGAGGTGGGTGTGGAGGCCAACACAGTACAGGGGCTTTTGCCGCACAGTCAGGTCCTGTGCCTCCTGCGGTTCTCTCGCTCCTCTGCACTGGGACCTTATCATGGGAGAAGACTGTGGCTGCTCCTGCCTGGCAGCTGTCTCCAGTGTCCAGAGGAGGCTCGGGAAGTCCTTTCTAGAAGCTCCTTCAGAAGTGAGGAGCTTTCTGAGACACCACCACTGACTGCCCTCCTACCGCCAGGGCCCCAGCCGGGTCCCACCAGCACTTCTGAGCTGTCGCTGAGAAGCAGACGGGCAGCCTCACCACTACCGAGCTGCCTCCTGAGCTGGGCCTCCACCCCAGACCTACTGGATCAGAAGCAGTGGGAAGGGGGCTGCCCCTCCAGAGCATCCCGATGCCCCCTAAGCTTGAGAACCACCACCAAAAGGAGTAGGCCTGGACCCCCAATCAGGTGGCATCTGTGGGTCACAGGAAAGCGGGAACTTACTCTGGGCAAGCCACAAACACTCAGAGCCGATGGTGTGGGCGCGTCTGAAGGCCTAAACAAGTGGCAACCAGGGGCAGAGCGGCGACGATGGAAACCTTGCCCGACGTGGCTTAGGCAGTGGCTACCTTGCAAATCTGTCCCTGCCCTGCTCCCTGTTCAAGATCTGATGTGGCCCCAGAATTTCTAACCCCCAAAGTATGGACTGGGGCAGACTTAGAGCTGGACCTCAATGTTCAGACTCAGCCCCGAGCTCCACTCCGCTGGCGAGGCACTGCCGCAATTCCTGGGGCACTGTGGGTGAACACGCCGTGTCCCCGTGCTGTGCTCATCCTGTCGCACGGTGATGCCCCTGAGTGGCGGGAGAAATGAAAGTCAGTGGCCATGGAGGATGACGTTTAGTTTCTGCTCATGCTGTAGATTAATGAGGTTGCCATCAAGGGACTGTTTAAGAATAAAGCAGCCACCTGTTTGGGGGTGGGGGAAGGAGGCCACAGCCACTGCTAGTGGGGTCAGGGCTACCAGCCAGGCAACTTCTCCAGCTTAGCCTTGCCTACTTCCCCAGGGCCATCTTTGGGTGTCAGGTCTCTGCTCACACACAGGTATGGCCCCAAGGTTCTGGGCGCTCCCAGACACCCAGCTGTTCCCCTGTTGCCTGCCTGTCCTGACAGCAGGATGTGGTCTGGAAGCTGCAAGGCGCTGGGATGGAAGATCATCTGGAGGTGTCCTGGAGATGGTGACTCTGGTTTTCTCTGTTCACAAAGCACTGTCCCGAGCCTGTGGTTCCTCTGTGAACCTTCACAGGCCTCTGCATGTATCTGTGAGATAAGCGCCCCTTCCCGTTCCTGCTAAGGGAAACTCTGAGCTCCACGTGGGTAGTCGAGCAGATTTTGAAAGATCCTGTTGCTGTCATTTAGAAGCCACTCTACAGGGCTGTGTTATCTAACACTGTGGTTGGCGTCTCCAGAGATACATTTCATGTACAAGTGGATGCATTTCCTAAAACCCCAGGTTGGAGAGAGTAGGGCAAGGTGAACTTCTCAGAAGAAATTCTGTTTGTAGATAAGGCATCGTGCTTCCATGTCTCTGGGTCCCCTCGTGGCCCCTCAGGCCACTCAGCCGGCCTGTGCTGCTTCTGAGTGAGCACCTGCGCTCCCAGAAGAGCCAGGTGGGAGAGGACAGTTGCCAAAGTCACCTGGATCTTCCAGGAGAGCTGAGCCAGCCTGTAGCTGTGCGGCCAACCTCACCAGGGGTGAGCCAGGAGCCAAGAGGACAGCGGTGCCGGGAACAGTCTCATGCGGTGTTGGGGCACATCCTTGTCACCATGCCCGTGTGCACAGGCGGGTTCATCACAGAAGCACCAGCCCTGTGTCCAGGCACACAGCCCCACCCTGGAGGTGGACAGGGACCCTCGCTCTCACCATCCGGGGGCCACCCCTGGCCGACGTGTCAGGCCTGCCTGAGGAAGCACAGTGACCCTGCAGGGAAGAATCTTGGCAAAATGGGAAAGCAGGGAAATGTCCTTGCAAGTTCCTTCTCCCTTCCCATGAGGAGGCCCCTCTGCAGCCCTCACAATCCCTGCACCAACAACAACAACAGGCCTGTCTGAGAAGCACTTCACCGGCGAGGGCCTGCGTGGTTCCCCACAGGCGCCCAGGCCAGCCTTGGCCCACAGCCTGCCCACCCCCCGGAGGGCTCTTCCACTTCCACCCCAAATGACCCTTTCCTCCTCAGCTCCAGTCAACCCTCAGCTTCCCTGTGGCAGCCACGGCAGAAAGTGCTAATCAGATTACTGAAATGAGCCACACATGCTTCCAGTGACTAATGAATTGAACGTTCCCTGAGGCGAATATGGTTTTTGGCAGAGAAGCTTCTGAAACCAACCCAAATTGACTTCTAATAAATGAAAGGGGGGATGGGGAAGCGTCCCATGAAGGAGATATTTGGGGCTGGTGCAAGCCTGGAGTTCCCCTGCCCCCTAGTGCTTGTTCACCTGGCCCTGGGCCATCGCTGCAAGGGCCTCGCCTGCCCAGCCTCAGTGCACTGAGCCCTGTACGGGCGGGAAGCAGTGCTGGGGGGCTGCTGGGGGCTGCCTCGGGGCACTCAGCCACACTTGCACAGGCCTCCTGGCCAGACCAAGTGGGGGAAGAGGACAGAAACCATGGGGTCTTGCGGTATTGAAACACTTTAGAACCTAAAACCCCAAAAGCAGTTTGCTTTTTAAGTTTTCTTCCCTGATTCTCCAAGTTGTGTTATTGATAAGAGAAGCCAAGAGACTTAAGATTAGAAAATGCTTACTTTCTTAAATAAGAACTAAAAATAAAACTATGAGAAATATAATGGAAATGGGGGCAGGCTTTTATTTGTATGTATAGTATGATAGTCATGCTTGCCTCAGTGCTCGGAACACTTGGCCAGGGGATCAGTGACCACTGCTAGATTTTTTAAATTATTTTTTTAATACGTTTTTGCTCTTTTTTGCGTTAGTCTCATAGATGTAATTTGGTGGTTTGTTTTTTTGTTTTTCCACTTAACATTATAACATGAGCCTTTGCTAGGTAATTAAATATTTTAGTTTTAATTTTCATGGCTAACTTTCATCTTGCAGTTGTACTGTGATTCATGCAATTCTTTTTTAGTGGAAAATCATTTAGTATTTTTTTTAAAAAAAACTTCCATGTTTTAATATAGGAAAAGAATCTTTGCAGATAATCTTTACGGCTTTCTGATTTCTTCCTTGGGGTGGATTATTGTAAGGAGAATCCTTGAGTTGAAAGACATGAGGACGTGAAGTTTTGTAGGAGTTCCTTTCCAGCTAGATTGGAATCTGTTTAAGTCCTCACCAGCACAGTGGAAGCATGCACCCGTTATCCCACTATAGATAATATGGAATAAAGTTATTTTATTTAGTTTTTTTTTTAATTGAAACAGTTGATTATATACATTTGGGGTACAGAGTTGAATATCAACACCTGTGTGCAATATGTGATGCTCAAATCAGGACAATTAGTATATTCTGCATTATATAATGTAATCATCTTTCATGGCCTTTACCAATTCCTCCCATACCTTTCTCCCTCTACCCCATCCCCCACCTCTGGTAACATCAGTTCTGTTCTCTCCTTAGAAAGTTGAACATACTATTGTGATTGTTGAATCTTTCTTTCTCTTTTTATTTATTTGTTTATCTTTTTAGCTCTTACTTATAAGTGAGGGCATGTGGTATTTCTCATTCTGCATCTGGCTTATTTCGCTTAATGTGATTTTCTCTTAGTTCATCCATGGTGCTGTGAATGGCAGTATTTCATTCTTTCTTATGGCAGAGTAGTGTTCCATTGTGTGTATACACCACATGCTCCTTATCCAGGTGTCTGACGATGGACGTTTATGTTGGTTCTAAATCTTTGAATATAGTTATTTTAAAAATACTTGCTTCTTATTTTAAAAAATGCCCATTTTAGAAAGGATTATCTTAAGAGTTGATCTTTTAATTTAACAATGGCTTTGTGAGAAAGTCCTGGAAGAAGGAATGGCTGGTGAGACGAGGGCCACCTTTTCACTTGCTCAGTGTTGCAGGTGCTCTCTGCCTCCCAGACTGGCCCTAGGAATGATTTACATTTACTCCATAGCTGCATGAAGAACAGGCCGCTAGGCAGGAGGGTGAAAAGCTCTGGTCTCACCCCCTGCCTGTGACCCCTGGCAAAGCCTGGCTCTGTGGGCACAGCAGTGGAGAGCAGGAGCTGAGTGGCCGGCTGCGACAGTCCTTGTGCGGCCTTGTCAGCACCCGCTGGAGCACTCCGCAGGAAGACAGTCCCTGTGCCCCCGTGTCGCTCCATGAATGTAACCGTCATCAGATCCAGGGGTTGGCAGTCTCTGTCCTCAGCCAGCTCGCTACCAGCTGCCCAGCTGCATCTGTCCCTGAGCCCTGTGTCTGCCGCCCCAAACAGGAGCCCATTGGAAGCAAGCACCCGGCCCTCATCTCCTTCTGATCTTCTGGGTCCTCACTGAATGCCAGCTCGATTCAATTCTGACTGGCAGACAGTGCTCAGGTGCACTTGTCATCCTCTCAGTAGGCCGCGCTTCTTCATGATTTAACTTCAGGGTGACGGAAGGTCTTTCTTCTTCCCAGTCCTCAGCTACAATGCCCTAAGATTGCAAGACAAGCCACCCAACCCTTCGCCACTCCGTATTTGTGGGGAAGGGCACAACAACGCCCGCCCTTTGAGGGCTCTGCGGTCCCCTCCAACCTAGAGGAGACCTGCCCTGTTACTTACTCTGTGCATCTGGGTAAACACTGGGTCCTCCCAGGTCTGAGGAGCTTATCTTCTGGGTGTAAGACCAGGCCTGGAGCTGCTCCTCCTTTCTGCCCACTCACTGGGGGCTTTGGAAAAGTCTTCCATCTCTTTGCATCAGTAGCGCTCCCAGTGGCCAGACTATTCTGGTTATTTCAATTTTCTGGGGACCGATGGCTCATGAGGTCCCATGGTTCTTTCCGTCCTAGTTAAAACGTGTGAGCTGGCTTTCCTAGCTCGGTAGATTGTTTACTGAACGCTGTATGGAGATCCAGTGCCTCCAGTTCTGTCAGTCTTCCTTGCTTGTGACTCTAAGCTCCTTGAGAGCAGAGACTGTCTCGTGGACATTTGGGGAAAGTCCTTCCCACAGCAGACACCTGAGCATTCAATGCTGAGTGATGTCTGAGCTGCACACGGTGTAGACAGAGGGTCAATCTTTATCCCTGCAACCCTGAAGAATACGATCATTTTCAAGTCCTTCATGTGGCTGTCTTTTTTTTTAATATCACATAAATATATAATAATACAAAATAGACAATGTTACTTAAGATTGTTAAATTAGAAAAATTTACCCTTGTTTTTATCTGGAGGAATGAAAAGCAATTTATATACTTTGGAAACATTTTCTTGGAGCAATCAATGCTCTTTCTCAAGTACAAGGTCTGGGTTACTGCATAAAAGTGCCTTTTTATCTTCAAATCATAGAAGTTCAGGCCTGAAATGGCCATTAGAAATTCTGCAGCAGGAGCCAGTGAGTCTTGTCCTTTCTTCCTGCACACCTCAGTCAGACACCTTGGCAGGTTTGTAAGAGCCTCTTGCAACTCCTCGCTGTGATGCCAGGGCAGACAGCTGGCGATCTGGGCAGAGCAAGCTGGAAGACAGAAGTTTAGCAAACTGTTCTTAGGCACAGCCCATGCAAAGGTCCAGCAGGTTCACTGAGAACTACTTAGGCACAGTCCCTGCCTTCCTGAGACACACTGCTAGGACAGGACAGACACCACACACTGCGGGCGATGCATGTGATTTCAAAGGTGTGGGAACCCCACCATGAGACCAAGAAGGACTGAGCAGAAGGTGTGGCTATACTTCAAAGTCAGTGTCTTTTGACCAGTTTGAAAACTCACCCAGGTGCTTAATTTCACAAACTACAAATTTTTGCAGAAAATCACATACAGGCAAGTTTGAAATGACCACAAACTATCCTGGCCACGGAGATGATATGATAATACAGATTGCTAGAAGAATGTTCTGTTGTACTAATTAAAGAGAATTAACTGTACACAGAGCTTTCTATAAGAAATGATGCTTAGGAACAAGGAGGTAGCCCCTGCCCTGGAAGACGTGGGATGTCACGCATACGTGCATGCAGGAGTGCAGGGATGGGCCAGGGAGGGTGTGTCCGGGGAAGTGGGTGGCAACAGAGACCTGACACCCATGAGAAGCCTTCTTAAGCTGCAGGCAGGGCTTCCTTGAGGCCTCTGCCTATATGGTCTGAAATACCAAGTGGGAGACCAAGACCAGAGTGTGAGACGGCCGACAGGTTGGAGGCATTGTCATTTTTATTTTCTTTCATGTCACTTGTAAATCCTCTTATATACTAAGTATGTTGATCTTAATTTAAGAAACAGCTTGGACACAAAAATTCCAAATTTGACATCATTTTAGAAAGTGGAAGTTAGACTTTTATTTAGGTGCAGCTTTGGCTCTAACGAGCCGCAGGACTAGGACAAGTCTCTGCAGCTCTCCATCCATGGTATTTTCATATATATGAACACAGCTTTAGCCCACGTCCTGCATCACTCAGTTGTCATATGTCTGCACACGAGGAGTCATCACCACTTCCCCGCAGAGTGTTTGGCACACGAGATGCTTCATCTTTATGACTCCTGTGCAGCAATTGCTCATGTGCTGTCTCTCCAGGGCTGCAGCTCCCGCCCAGCATAACACGTCCTTCCCGCATGCATCACACCCACTCCACAGAAGACAGATAAGTCCCTCCCCACTGGTCTCCCCTGTGCTGTATCTTTTGCTATGCCAGCTCACAGTGGCCGTTTACTAAAGTCTAGCTGGAAAATGTTGTTACCACTGCAATAAAAGCAAGCCAAATAGGGCAAATAATTGAACAAATATGACAATTTCTACAGGTAAACAGATTGGATTAGGTTTAGTGCCACCTAAATTTATAATCCATGACAAGTCTTCTTGATTGCCATCCAGGGCTGTGCTGTGCACACAGGAAGAAAGTTTCTCTCCTAAAGGTGTCTCTGCACAGTAACGACTGTGATACAGTGTTCCAAGTGCTGTAGGTCGTGTGTGTGAGGAACACTGGAATTGAGAAGAAAAGCACCCACACCCCCTGGGATGGCCAGAGTCTTCGCGAGGCAGGAGACTCTCCACCTGACTTTTGAAAGGGAAGTAGAGTCGGCCAGTCGGGCTGTGCAGGACTCTGGGCAGAGGGGAGGAACTTGTGACAGAGCTTGGAGGCCTGAGGAAGTCTCCCACGCTCACTCACTCACTCTCTCAGCTGGTCACTCAGACGCTACTTGTCACTTCTCCTGGCATGCCAGACACAGAGCTATGGTCACAGTGGTGAACAGTCCTACCTAGTCCCTGCTCTCCAGGAGGGCAGCGGGGGCCGACACTGTCCATACCTGAGTGCAGATAGCCAGCCCCTCGGGGTGCTGCCACCGAGCCCTGCAGGAGGAAGGTACAATGTGTAAATGGGACTCTCCAGGAGGGCAGCGGGGGCCGACACTGTCCATACCTGAGTGCAGAGAGCCAGCCCCTCGGGGTGCTGCCACCGAGCCCTGCAGGAGGAAGGTACAATGTGTAAATGGGAGCCGGCCTGACACCAGGCGGGGCGACAGGGTGGGGGACGGAGTCCACGGAGGAGAGAAAAGAAAGCAGCGGTGACCACGGCAGGTGCTTCAGGTGCGGGAGGACGGGGCAGCAGGAGGTGAGGTTGTTGATCGGAGAAGGGCCTCCCAGGGCAAGACGAGGGGTGCAGGATCCAGGGCAGGGGTGACAGTGTAAGTGAGACCATGTCATGAAAGACCGTGTGTGCCTGTGAGAGGCTCTCATTTATCCTCTTGGGAAAACAGAGAAGACCAAAAAAGGAAGGAGTGAGGGACAGAGGGAGGGACAGAGGGAGGGGCGAGGCGGCACTGAAGAGCACCGACTTGGGGAAACACCACACTTTGGAAAGATGGCTGGTCCTCCTGCAGTCAGTGAACCAGAGGAGGACGCGGTGAGTGACAAGCTGCTGCACTGAGTGACCAGGCGAGAGACATCCAGTCTGGCCTGAGGCAGCAGCAGAGACTCTGGCGAGAAGAAAAGCGACTGGAGGGACATTTAGGGGACAGACACAATAGAACGGGGCTCACTGGCCAGAAAGGAGGGCCCAGCTTTGGTTCAGGTTATTGCTGTTCTCAGATATCTGATTCAGTGCAAGCCACAGGATCTGCAGGACGTATAACACGTTTAACATGAATTCATCATGCAGCAGTTTACATTGTACAAGGCATTTTCACATTCACTTTGTTTTTATTTTATTTTACTTTATGCATATATTTTTATTTCTTGGAACATAATCGATTGTACATATCTGTGGGATGCAGTGTTGAATATCTATACCCAAGCACAACTGTGATGTTCAAGTCAGGATGATTAGCATGTGCATCATCACACAATGTCATCGTTTTCTGTGGCCCTTCACCAATTTCTCACTAACCCCCACTCTGCCCCCTTTCCCACCTCTGTTGGCCTCAGTTCTGTTCTTTCCTTTAGAAAGTTCAATGTATCATTGTGATTGTTGTAACATTTTTCTTTCTTTGTTTTTTTCTTTCACTCCCACTTACAAGTTAGGACATGCCTTATTTCTATTTTCCTGCCTAGCTTGTTTCACTTAACATGTTTTGCTCTAAGTTCATCCATGTTGCTGTGAGTGGCACAATTTCATTCTTTCTTATGGCAGAGTAATGTGCTATGGTGTATATATACCACAGTTTCCTCATCCAGTCATCCACTGATGGACATTTAGGCTGGTTCCAGCTTGGCTATGGTAAATAGAGCTGCAATGAAGGTGGGAGTGCAGGTGTCCCTTTGACATGATGATCTCCATTCCTTTGGGTATACACCCAGCAGTGGGATTGCTGGATCCTATGACAGTTCTATTTGTACTTGTTTGAGAATCCTCCATCTGTTTTTTTTATAATGGCTGCACTAATTACAGCCCCACCAACAGTGTAGGGGGGTTCCTCTTTCTCTGCATCCTCACCAGCATTTGTTATTCTCTTTCTTTTTGCTAAGAGCCAGCCTAATTGGAGGAGATAATATTTCAGTGTGGTTTCGATTTGCATTTCCCTGATGTTGAGTGATGTTGAGAATTTTTTTCATGTGTCTGTTGGCCATTCATATATCTTCCTTTGAGAAATGCATTTTCAGCTACTTTGCCCATTTTTTAAATCTGGTTACTTATGTTTTACTAAGTTGTTTGAGTTCTTTGTATATTCTGGATATTAATTATTTGTAGGGTGCATAGTTTGCAAATATTATCTCCGAATATGTAGGTTATCTTTTTGCTCTGCTAATTGTTTCTTTTGCTGTGCAGAAGGTTTTTAGTTTGATATTGTCCCATTTGCTTGTTTTTTTTTTTTTTTTTTTTTTTTCTTTTGTTGTCTGAGCTTTTGAGTACTTATTCATAAAGTCTTCACCTGGTCCTGCTTCTTGAAGTATTTCCCCTATGTTTTCTTTTAGGAGTTTTATAGGTTTATACTTTCAGGTCTTATATTAAAGTTTTTAATCCACTTTGAGTTGATTTTGTTATAGGTGAGAGGTACGGGTCTAATTTCATTCTTCCACGGGTCTAGTTTCGTTCTTCTACATATGGATGCCCAGCTTTTCCAGCACCATTAAATGAAGAGGCAGTCTTTAACCCAATGTATGATCTTGCTGCCACTATTGAAGAATAGTTGGTTGTAAGTATGTGAGTTTATTTCTGGGTTCTCTATTCTGTTTCATTGGTCTGAGTGTCTGTTTTTATGTCAGCACAATGCTGTTCTGGTTACTATACCTTTGTGGTATAATTTGAAGTCAGATAGTTATTCCTCTAGCTTTATTTTATTTTATTGCTGAGGATTCCTTTGTCTTATGCAGGGTTTTTTGTTGTTCCAGATGAACATTAGGATTGTTTTTTCTTTTTCTGTGAAGAATATCATTGGTATGTTGATTGGAATTGTATTGAATGTATTCTTTTTCTTTGAAGAATATCATTGGTATGTTGATTGGAATTGTATTGAATGTATGGATTACTTTGGGTAGTACTGACATTTTCACAATGTTGATTCTTCCAATCCAAGAGCATGGAAAGTCTTTCCACATTTTTGTGTCTTTAATTTCTTTCAGCAGTGATTTGTAATTCTCATTGTAGAGACCTTTCACCTCCTTGGCTAAATTGATTCCTAGGGTTTTGTTTTATTTTGTTTTGTTTTTGTTTTTTGGTGACTATTGCAAATGGGCTTCCTTGCTTGATTTCTTTTTCTGCTAGTTTATTTTAGGAATATAACAACACTATTGATTTTTGTGTGTTGATTTTGAATCCTGAAACTTCATTGAAATTGTTTATCATTTCTAAGAGATTTTGGTAGAAGTATTTAGGTTTTTCTCTGTTCAGGACCATGTCATCTGTGAACAGGAACAGTTTGACTTTGTCTTTTCCAATCTGGATGCCCTTTATTTCTTTCTCTTGCCTGATTGCTCTGGCTAGTTCTTCCAATACTATATTAAATATGAATAGTAAGAGTGGGCATCCTTGTCTTGTTCCTGTTCTTAAGGGAAAAGCTTTCAGTTTTCCTGATTTGGGATGGTATTGGAGGTGTGTTTTTTGTGTACGACATTTATTGTGTTGAAATACTTTCCTTCTATAATTTATTGCAAGTCTTTATAATGAAGGGATGTTGAATTTTGTCAAATGTTTTTCTGCATCTATTGAGACAATTACATGATTTTGGTCCTTGATTTTGTTGATGTGATGTATCACATTTATTGTTTTGCATATGCTGAACCATCCTTGAATCCCTGGGATGAAACCCAGTTGATCTCAGGGTGATGCTGGCCTCATAGAATGAGTTTGGGAGAATGGCCTCTATCTCAGTTTTTAGGAATAGTTTGAACAGAATTGGTAGTACTTCCTCTTCAAAGGTTTTATTTAATTCAGCAGAAAAGCCATATGGTCCTGGGCTTTTCTTTGTTGGGAGACTGCTAATTACTGCTTCAATCTTATTGCTTGTTTTTGTTCTGTTCAGGTTTTCCATTTCTTTTTGGTTCAGTCTTGGTAGTCTGTAAATGTCCAGAAATTTATCCATTTCATGCAGGTTTTCAAATTTGTTGGCTTATAGTTGTTTATAACAGTCTGTAATGATTCTTCGTATATCCGTAGTATTGGTTGTAATGTCTCCTTTTCATTTCTGATTTTTGTTATATGGTTCTCCTCTCTTCTTTCTTTTTTTAGTTAGCCTAGTTAATAGTTTGTCTATTTTGTTTATCTTCTCATAAAACAACTTTTTGTTTCATTGATACTTTGTATCATTTTTCACATTTCTATTTCATTTAATTCTCCTCTGATCTTAATTATTTCTTTCTGTCTACAAATTTGGGGATTGGATTGTTCTTGTATTTCTAGTTCTTTATGGTGAAGTGTTAGGTTGTTTATTTGAAATCTTTCTATACTTTTGATGTAAGTGTTTGATAGAGTTTGGATTTTTTATTCCCTCAATACTCATGTGAAAATCTGATCCCCAATGTGGC
Organism: Galeopterus variegatus; assembly: GCF_000696425.1. Lineage (NCBI taxonomy): Eukaryota > Metazoa > Chordata > Mammalia > Dermoptera > Cynocephalidae > Galeopterus > Galeopterus variegatus. The sequence continues at coordinate 25,180 of NW_007738835.1, forward strand.
AGTGTGGGAGCAGTTTGATCATGGGGATGGATCCCTCATGAATGGATTCATGCTCTCCCTGGGGGGTGGGGGTAATGAGTGAGTTCTCAGCTTATTAGTTCCTGCCAGAGCTGGATGTTTAAAAAGACCCTGGCACCTTCTCCTTCTCTCTCTCTCTCTCTCTCTCTCTCTCTCTCTCTCTCTCTCTCTCTTGCTTCCTCTCACCA